>NC_080043.1:4223458-4529914 GCF_012489685.1 Lotus japonicus
AACTAAAGCTATGGTAAGTTTTCCTCCCCACATGGTATGATCTCATTATTTTTCATTATGAATTAACTCAAATAATGACTTTTATTTGAATTTTGATCAGGTTGAGGAGCTCTTGAGAGAGTATGACAATGTATGCACCCTCAGGGTTCGCATGCCGATTTCATCTGACCTGAGCAACCCGCGCAACTTCATCACGAAGATTTCTCGTTATAACAAGGTAGTTAACATTCCAAACAGCATGACTATTTTGGATGAGCTTCTGCCAATTTCAATTGAGATGGCAAAGAGGAACCTGAGGGGAATCTGGAACTTCACAAACCCTGGGGTAGTGAGCCACAACGAGATCCTTGAGATGTACAGGGATTACATTGACCCCAACTTCAAGTGGGTTAACTTCAATCTGGAAGAGCAAGCCAAGGTAATTGTTGCTCCTCGAAGCAACAATGAACTGGATGCTTCCAAATTGAATAACGAATTCCCAGAATTGCTTCCCATCAAGGAATCACTAATCAAGTATGTCTTCGAGCCAAACAAGAAATAAACAGGTTTATGTTTTAGGCATGGCAGTATTGTTTCCGGTCTACATAGACCACTCAATTTCATTGTTAGTTCCATTCAGTTACTGTGTGTAGAGAGGTGGCTAGTATTACTGTTGTGTTAGTGTGTTTCCAAAATTTTAATTTCAAGTACTTATAGCATGTTTTTGATTGATTATTATTGCTTTAGTGAGTGACTTCTTTGTACTAGCAGGCCTTAGATAGATGTACTGTTTTGTGATGGGGAACTTCTGCATTTGTGTAAGGCTTGTATTCTTTTATTGCTTGGATATGATTATTGAGATGTACTTGGATATTTATATGTAGACTGTAATATTAAGTGAAAATCTGGCAACAATTGATGTTATTTATCATTTTTCTAAACTAAAAGAAATGTCTATGTAACAATCGTGTCGATTCTGTAAATGTTTTTAATCAAATTAAGTATTTCTCATCAATTTTGACCGGTCTAGTAGCGAGCCTAGTCAATAGAGGTTGTCCACGTGGATTTTTTCACATCAATTTTAGTCCTTGTAAATTTTTTAGATAATATTTTCAGTCCCTCTTAATAAAAATCTTGATTCCCAATTCTTCATTTTCATCTTCCACCTTCATCTTATTTCTCTTCCCCCTTCATCTTCATCCATATAGCTCAAACTCGAAAATTCATGACTCATACACACACTTCATCATCCACTCTAAATCCTAAAAGAGGTTTGAACAATTAGACAATACATTTGAAACATAATCAAATTTCACTTTTTCTCCTCAAAATCACTCCACACCCATAGTTAATGTTTTTTTTTTGAAAAGCACACTTATTGCAGAATTGAGCCTTTTCTTCTTCTTGCATCGACCTCAACTTATCACCCCAAGCCTCCTCCTTTCAGTCTAGAAAATGTCAACACTCGGACCTAGAAGACACAGACAAAAACCCAAATCCAATAAGTGAAGAAGAGAATGAAAAGGCATTTGAAACTGAAGGCTCCCACAAGCAGCGAACAACAATGTGGTGTCACTCCGCCTCTGCCCTCATCGCTAGCATTTGCGTCAAAATCCCAACCAATTTTGCCTCAAACTCATGCCCAATACGGTGATGGTGTCGATGTGCGTTCAGATCTGGAAGTCGATGGTTCTAGAACTCGGTGGTTGTTATAGTAGGAGACACGAAGAACGTGAGGGGTGTGAATACTGGGAAGTGAAAGGGGAATTAGGGTTAAGATCGAATAGTTATTGTGAAGAAAGGCGATGCCAAAGGAGATGGCGGTGAAGCTTAAGGGTGAACCTGTCTATGCCGAAGGATATGGTGGAAGCTTGGCTTCAACCACCACTGCAAGGAAAAGGATTCCACGTCCGCCAACCCCTCAGGCAACAACAAACCCTCAAAGGCTCGACCTTTAACCAATTTGAGCTTCGTCGCCAACTTCAACAAAACCCTGAACGAAGACGAGAGGGAAAGGAACACCAACATTGAGCGCATCGCGATTGGTAGCTAGAAGGTGAAGGAGTCCAAGAAGAGGGCTCTGTGGCCACCAGCGAGGTCAGATCGAGTTCGGTCTTGAGAATCGACGATGACTCAATGAAGTCCAAGTGATGTTTGGTGAAAATGAGGTTAGGATTTGGCTCAATGGGTCCGATGCTTGAAGAAGGGAACAACAAAGTCAAGTATAGAAATTAAAGTGCAGGAAGGATTAGGAAGTTTTAAGTTTAGATTTTTGAATTTGTATTCTGAATTTCTGGGTTATGTGGAGGTAATTGTGATAGTGGGAGTGAGGAGGAAGGTGAAAGAGGAAGAGGAAGTGGATGAAGGAGGTAGAAGAGTGGGAAAAAAATTATAGGTTCAAGGTTGTGATCTGGAAAAATTATGGGTAGAGGATGAAGGAGGTTGGTGAAGAAAGTAGAGGAGTGTAGTGGTGGGAAGGAGATACTGAAAATATGATTTAAACAATTTATAGTGGCTAAAATTGATGCGAAAAAATCCACGTGGACACCCTCTACTAACTAGGCTTGTGACTGAACTGTTGATTAGTCTAAATTAATGAAAAACACTTGGTTTAATTTTTTTTACAGGGATTACATTTCAAAGAAATTTTTTTTAGTGACCAGTTTAATTCCTCTTACCATTTCATCAGTGACCTTAAGCATATGGGGATATGTAAGCTAAAATTAAATAATAGTTTTGTTTCCCACGAATTTCCCCAAAACCGATTGATAAGAGGTTGACTATCGTATGTTTAACCTACTCATACATACATTTTATTGCACTTAAAAATAAAAATCTAAGGCTAATATCTTTGCAGTTGGAAACCAAACTGCAGAGGATCGTCTAGTTTGTTGAAAAGTTTATCCTTATGAGCATGAAGCTAGCATTTGCTAGAAAAATGGTGAATGACAACACCCTAGAGCATAACATAGATTAGAGTAAACAAAACTGAAGGAAGTACTAATATACAATAATAATTATTGTTGAAACTCTAAGGCCTATATACTTTATCTTTAAATTAGAGACCAACTATTGTTATATCCCCATTTCCAGGGGTAGAAGAAGTTAGAACAATCTTGGGGTGGGGGTGTTTTAACTTGGTGGAGAAGAGTACAATGATGCATCCGCTAATTCCATCAGAAAACCAACCACATCATCTGGTGAACCAAGAGTGTACCGAGCATTTGTTCTATGTCTTCCAACAGCACATGAGAAATAATTCTCTTTCTTTAGATCAAGGACGTTCCATGATGTCTTTTCAGGTGGCGCGGGGCGTCGTGGCGCACTGCAGACATGGTTGTTTGCTTTCTTCTCAGAGTTTGTCACTGCCCTCAGTGCCTTGTTTTGTGAAGCCTTTGCTCCATTTTTACTAGCCGGGGTCTTCAAAGACTGTCTCCTATCAACAGGAAACTTAACAGCATCTGTTGTTGATACCTTACTTCGGGGAAGGCTAACACCGATGGAAGGAAGATCCGGCTCAAAAAAGGAGTAAATGTCTTCATCCTGTTACAATCAATAATGTTAAGTTCATCTCGGAAGTTTCTCTTTCTAGTTTATTAAAAGCTTCTTTGAATTTCATCCTATAACATTCACATTTTCGGCTTCAGCTTTTTTGTTTTTACACATAAAAGTTCTTGCAGCATGTAGCACAATAATGTGATGAGCAAGCAGAGGCTAGACAGTATTGCTATTATTGGAAAAAATTTACAACAAACTGAAAATGGATATAAAAAAATGAGATAAACAAATATAAAAAAAAGTAAATTTTCAGAACATAACATTAATAAATGAACATTCAATTCACCTTCCCCAGAAAATGTCCTATACAAAGAACATAATCGATCGGCGATGTCATGGATTTACTGTGGACTATCTCCCCCAGGATGCGGTCAATAGCTGCTCCCTGATTACAAAAAGAATTTAGATTAGACATTATACCTGTATGAAAAAGTTCATGTGAAAATATAACAAAGAGAGGTCCATTGTTATGAACTATAGGTTACCTTTGTAACACCAACAGCTCGAACCTCAACCGATCGGCTCCCTTGAACAACTTCAACTGAAGCATTAGAAATCGGACCTGTCCAGAGATGCTGCAGCATGTCCCTTGCTTGAAGTTTTCCAAACTCAACATCTGGTTGAGATTATAAGATCAGTAACAGGAAAGAAAGCTGGAAAACAATACAGAAATAAATTTTCGGTGAGAATAATTCAAGCACCTGCATATTTGTAATTCCATACAAGTGAAGTTTCCCTTTCTTCATAATCGAAATGTGACCGAGGTGTTCTTTCTGTGAAGTACTCAAGAACATGCTGAAATGCAGGATCAGCAATGAATGTCAATAACATGAAGGAAGGAATACATGTTTTTAGTTTTCAAGTCACATGTCTTGCAGTTTTGAAAAACATATCTCTCAAACTATTTTTTTTTTCGTTTCTTCTTCAGAAAAAAATTCAACATTGTTTAAGAAAATAGTTTGTAGATTAAGAAAACAGATAAGGAAATCAAACAAGCCCTTAAAACTTCAAAATGAGCACCTTTACGCTGTCAACCCATTCCATATTCAGATGCTCTGGCATAGTTGTCATCCATTCACCTTTTGAAGGTTGTAAAAACATCCCGTTCTCCGCAGCCAACCACATGTCATATTCTTTGAAGTTCTGTATAGGAATATGTTAATAGTGGATTTATGTTATAGTTCACTGGGAAAGAAAGTAATGTGCTAAGAATTACATCATCCAGGACTTTTCTGCCACTTCCACTGAGCACAACCACTGTGGTATTTGGATCACTGCAAAGCGCCATCAAGGGTTGTCTCAGTTCAGGGTGCACCTTAAGTTCCATTTCTTTAATCTGATCACCTGTTTTCTCGACTGGTTCAGTTAAAGTTCCACTGAATCCCTGCAGAGTGTGTAGCCAATGTCAGAGAAATGTTAAATACTAAAATCCATAATAGACGTTAGGTGATGATTTATGGTTAGTGAATCATTTTAAAACAATCAAACATATCCAATTATTCCATGGAGGGGGTTGCAAAATAATGGAAAAATGAACTTCTGAATTAAGCATCACTGTGAGAAAGTCTTGACTCTTGAGACAACTGTAAATCCAACACAATCACACACTCAACATACGGCATTTAGATGGAAACCATTCATGAGCCTTCACCTAATCTAATAACTGAACTTTTTTGGATAGTTAGGTTCTTGATATCGTATCAGAGTACTTATGATCATGTAGCATTATACTAGTATTTCACTTAATTATATATTTAATAGAACTATGGGATTAATATTTTGTATCACAGATACCTCGAAACAATCTAATATTATTGACAGCTGAATTTCTCACTTTCCTCCTTTTCCACCTAAACACTAATTTTAAGTTCAATGCCAATCTGGCACTTTGCATCCAAATAAAATACCATACTCTTGCACAGTTTAACATGTTATTTAACTGTATATGTCCATGAAATGAAGAAAGCAGAATCTAGTATGAGACACTCAAGTGAGGAGTAAAAGAGAAGGAGGAAACAAGAAGACATTCACAGAAGTCACAAGTTACATTTTGAGACACCGTACCAAAATGAGCAGTCTATTAGTTGACTGCAGAAAACGTTCAATTGCTGTCTTGGTTGGTAGCCGGGGCGGAACTTGTCTTGTCCTTAGTTGTGCCTCAATAACAGTATCATTTAGTTCACTGCAAATAGTTGAAGATTCATAAGGTAACGTGGTTCATTCCCGAAAGTCAAAGCTTTAGATATATTCTTCCACTGACAATTACACATCCTTTCTACTATTCCTAAAAAAACAACATAAGCCTTCATATACGACCAATTAAGAACAAGCAAACAGCTGCCAATAGATTTATGAACAACCACCAACTAACAATTACTTTCATGGAACATGTTAACAAAATCTAAATACTAATACACATACCTTACAAAAGTTCCTGCCCATTCTTGAGCAGTGTGGGATATTACATGAACATAATTATGCTTGTGTCTCTTTTCTCTTTCTGCAGGTGTCATGTTCAAAGCCCGACCAATTGCAGTAGCAACTTCTGTAACATTCCAAGGGTTGACAAGAATTGCTCCAGCACCAAGAGACTGTGCTGCACCAGCAAACTACAAGAAGCATGCCAAATATCAAGTGTCAGACTCAGATCAACATTATACATATCTAATCACATGAAAGAAATATGTAAAAATTAAATTATCCATGCCATAGATCAAGGCTTCCTATAAACTTATATTGGAACTATAATCAATGATCCAGAAAGAAAAAAAAAATGAAACGTTCTTTTTTTAAAAGATGGAACATTGACACCTATCAGTCATTCAAAACATTTTAAAACCTAAAAGTTTAAGCAATCCATGAAACAAGGGCCTTTTGACTTGAAGCATGGACAATCTACAGCCTACACTACCTGTGAGTAAATTTAACTTTTATTTGGAAGAAAAGAGGCAGCAAAAATAAAATCTTGACCACTTGATCATAAAGGCACCTGTACTGTGTGAACAACTAACACTCCTAAAAGTTCCATATCAGTTTTTATCTCTAACCTGGAGTTCTATTGATAGTTTTGACATAACCATGTCTTCCAACTTTTGAATTTATTCATTATTGTGCAATAACATAGCCTGAATTTGTAAACTGGAATAAAATATAAAATCACTAATAAGTTTCTGTAATTACTTCACTAAGTATGAGAACTCCTTTCTTTTTCTCTTGGCAGGCCACAAATTCATAGCTGACAAGATTCATTCCATCCCTCAAAGATGTGACTAGCGCTACATCTGGGCAAGAAAAAGTGGTTATAAATACAACATTAGCATAAAACCTACAATAAAAGAACTGAATATCAGCAATAAATTTTAATGCTCCAAAGACGATAAAAAGTTAGAAAAATGTGCAATGAAGTAGTTAGTAATGTTGAGAGTTATTATTATTCTGCATTGTCATTTGTGCCGTTATTTTTCTTTATTAGGACTGACATGTAGCCTGAAACTTAGCTCTACTATAGGAAAGTAGCAATAAAGAATATACATTATGTAAAGTGTAAATCAATTCAGAAACAAAATAACGCACACTGAACATGGTTTCATCTTTCCACAAAATAAGAAGAGTCCCACATTTTTTCAAAGCTAAACTTCATTTTACGAAAAATGAATTAAAAATTTTCAAGAGTCAGGACTGCTGCATATAAATGTAAGAAAAATGACAAAAAACCAATGAAAGCAGTGGAAGAAAATCTTAGAATGTAAAATTGGTGCAAGTGTGGCTTGAACAGTTGAAAATGGATTCTTGCATAAAATGTTTTGTTTTCTGGATTTCACAAGCAAGCTTTTGATAAAACAAATGAGCATAACTATATGGGAATAAGTGAACAGAAAACATCACAACTCAGCAGAAAATGCATTGTACCAAATAACATAAGTACACTAATCAAGAAACAATCATATATGAAGGATTCTTCACAGAAGCAATCAGATTTTAAGACCATGATGTAATACTCAGGCTGCGTTTAAGTTGGAGGGTCACAAAATAGTTTTGTTCTTTCTCACTATATATATACAATAGTGTTAACAGATGAGAGACACGCATATGAAATAATCTTTTCCTGAGTTCATATTCTAGAGTTTTTTTCTCAGTTCTTTGTCCTAACCAACTTAGAAGAGTCTGCTGTATCCTAATGGGGAGTTGCTGCATCTCGAGCAAATAAACTCTTGAGGACAATGTCAACACATGCTTGAGACTATTGTGATTTGTAACTTTTAGTGACATCAATTGTAATTTTCTTGTTTTTCTATTGAAATTTCCAACAATCTCAAGAGTTTATCATGGAAAACAACAACACCACTCCACCTCCAACCAACAATATCTTTGTCACTTCTCCAACCACCGTTCCTACTCCTTCGACTCCCACAGCTGCTTTTGCAAAACTGTTCCCGGACATCTCCAAAATCGAGGTTTTTGGAGGTCAAAATTTTAGAAGATGGCAAGAGCGTGTGTTTTCTGTCCTTGACATGCATGGGATTGCTGCGACTCTCACTGATTCTATGCCAGTGGATCCTAATCAACATGACAAATGGACTCGTGCTAATAAGGTATGTAGACATACCATTTTAAATACTTTGTTGAACGAGTTTTTTGATGTCTACTGCATAGAGGCTAGAGCAATTTGGGAGTCCATCAATCTGAAATACACTGCTAAGGACGCTGGGAAGCAAAAGTTCGTAATTGGAAATTACTACAGATGGGAGATGTCAGAAGACAAGGACATCAAGGCTCAGATTAATGAATATCATAAGCTGATTGAGGACTTGAAGGCTGAGAACATTTCTTTGCCGGATGAGTTCGTAGCTAGAATTCTCATTGGGAAGCTGTTTGAATCCTGTAATGATTACAAACATCAACAACTTTCTCTTGCTGATCTGATTACCCACATCATCATAGAAGATACCAACAAGAAAGAACTGAAGGTTGCTACAGCGAAGATTCTAGCTGCGAGAGAAAATTGTATCAAAATAAAGCTCACAAAAAGTGGTATGGTGTGAAGAAACATGACCATGTTCCCAAAGCCATTAATCCAACTTTTAAAAGGCAAAGCACTTGCTTTATTTGTGGGAAACCAGGTCACATTGCACGTCAGTGCAGGTATAAAAGGGAGAATGACAATCCTCCTTAACCAAGAGTAAATTTGGCTGAAGGAGATAATGATGTGATTGCTGCAGTCATTTCTCAACTGTAGTGACTAATGTAAAGAAGTGGGTGGTAGACTCTGGAGCTACCAAGCATATTTGTGCAAACAAAGAAGCTTTTACCTCCTATACTTCTGTAAGGGATGAAGAGGAACATGTGTATCTCAGAGACTCAAGAACTACTCCAGTTCTTGGAAAAGGAAAAGATTTTCTTAAACTTACCTCTAGGAAGACATTGGCCTTGAATAATGTGCTTTGTGTGCCTGCAATAAGGACAAATTTAATTTTTGTGGCACTACTGGGAAAAGCTGGGATCAAAGTGGTATTTGAGTCTGACAAAATTGTTTTGACAAAAGTTTGCATTTTTGTGGGCAAGGGCTACAGTGACAAATGACTCTTTGTTCTTAGTGTAAAGAGTCCTTTATCACTGTTGCCTTTGCCCACAAAAATGTTACTTTTTGTCATAGTAATTTTGTCAGACTCAAATACCACTTTGATCCTAGCTTTTCCCAGCAGTGCCACAGAAATTAAATTTGTCCTTATTGCAGGCACGCAAAGCACATTATTCAAGGCCAATGTCTTCCTAGAGGTAAGTTTAAGAAAAACTTTTCCTTTTCCAAGAACTGTTGTAGTTGTTGAGTCTTTGAGATACACATGTTCCTCTTCATCCCTTACAAAGTATAGGAGGTAAGAGCTTCTTTGTTTGCTCAAATATGCTTGGTAGCTTCAGAGTCTACCACCTATTTCCTTACATCTAGTTCTTTTCTATTGGTATCTCCTATGTAGATGTGGGTAGTCAGATCAGCATGAGAAAGTTGTTTTTGTTTGTGTTCAAGTTGCTGTTTGTAATCATTCTACGATTCAGGCAGCTTCTCAATGAGAACTCTAGCTACGAACTCATCCGGCAAAGAAATGTTCTCAGGTCCTCAATCAGCTTATGATATTCATTAATCTGAGCCTTGATGTCCTTGTCTTCTGACATCTCCTATCTGCAGTAGTTTCCGATTAGGAACTTTTGCTTCCTAGCGTCCTCAGCAGTGTATTTCAGATTTTAACAAGCCATTTGTGTTGGAGACCGATGCTTCTAGTAAGCGTTTGGGGACAGTTCTCATTCAGGAGGGGAGACCATTGGCTTATTGGAGTAAAGTTCTTTCGGAAAGGGGCCAACTAAAGTCATCATTCCTGTGTTCTTAATCTCTTCCTCTGTTAGGGGAGAGGGTAGAACCAGTTCTCAAATAAAAGTATTTTCTTTGTGTTCTTGTTCTATCATATTTCGATGCAAAACTTAAAAAGCTAGTTTAGGCATTAATCCCAGAGATGTTCCTCTTCAAATCTTCAATGTCATTATATGCAAAGATCCTTAAAAATAATTTCTATGAGCATGCTGAAAAAGAACTGTCAATTTCAGATATAAAGTTAAGCTTTGCAATTTCATATATGATGATGATCCACAATGTTAGAAGAAAAATTATTCATAGAAAGAATTCGGTCAACCTAAAGATAAGAAAAATGTAAAAGCAAATAAATTTTACCAGTAACAGCATACAAAGCACACAATGCATGAAAGTCAAGAGAGCGATCCTGCAGAGATGAAAAATTCATTAGATCGTCAAGCATAACAAAGTCTTCAGTCATTTGAACATCTATAATAAATAAATGGACCAATAATCAGAATAAGTGCTTAAAATGTGAATTATCATATGTATTTTTAGGCACACACACACAGCTAATAGGAAGCACGAATCATTAGCTCCTGCACACACGTGGTAACACATAGCTATGAATAAAACCTATATCCATAGTACATAATAAATCCACGGTATCAGGTCTAATGTTAAAACAAACAAAACTGAATTTAATTTTTTGGTGAATATTTATTAAGAACAAAGAAAAAGTTGACTTCTAATCAACTCCAGTCCTGTCATATGAGATTAACTTGGTCTTCACTCTCCCTATTCCCAACTTTTAGTCATCATCAATAGTAATGTTAAATATTGTTTCAATTCACATTAAGCTAGATATTCCAGTATTTATACAGTTTCAACTTTCAATTATTTTGTGTGACATAAGTTGTCACTTTTTACCTTTAGAGCAACCTGAATTTTTTCTTAATCTTGACTAGTTTGCAAATCAAACAAGGCTGTTGTGACCCTGTTTCCAATCACCTGCATGCAGATTACTATTGAAAGATACAAGGTGGTTGTTCCACATTGAAAGAAGGTCCCACACTTTAGATGTTTCAATATTTTTTTACCATTTGTTTCAACCTGAATCTTTAAACAGTTTAGAGTGTTTTGCTTGTTTTATGTTGCATTTAAATTAGGAAGAAGGGAACGAAAACAGAATGAAAATAGAAAGCAAACCAAACACCTCATTTTGTCTCTCCAATTGGATTGCATATGAATAACATGAATGAAAACTAAGAAAACAGTTCTTAGATGGAGTTCTAAGAAGGATAATTGTCCAACTTAGTGCATGTTTGGATGTGTGTTGGGAGAAGCTTGTTTGGATGTGTGTCCAAATGTGAAACCAAACATGTACTTAGAAAATTGTCTCCCCCTCCCCTTTCCACTCTCACCCCATATGTGTGTTTAAACTGTTTCCTTTCTTTCCATTTTCGGAGAGATTTTTGAAACAATTGAAGTTAAATATTTTCCTCATTTTTATTCCTTCCGTATTGATAGGAACTCAAGGTTAGGGGTTAGTTAGTTAGTTAGCTATACTTAGTTAGTTAGAATGTTATTGAGGCATGTAGCCTATAAATAACAGACATTAGAGAGTTAGGGGTATCTTTTAGTTCATTTTGGGTTTTGGGGCCTAGGAAGAGGGTGTGGACTCTCTTGAGATTGAGTGTGGACTCTTTCTCTTGTACTCTGCCATGATTCTCAGTTTGGGAATTAGGGTTTATCATCAATAAAACATCTGGTTCTAACACTGGTATCAGAGCCTTCCACCATGTCTCTGAGCTGCAAACGAGCGGCGCGGGTGGTGACGCCGGCATTGCAGTGTTCGCCCGGGACTAGTCGTGGGGCTAGTGCACAGCCTGCCCGCGTGGGCGCCGGGGCTGCGGAGCGTGGTGGGATGTTAGGACCCCATTGCAAGGTATGGGACTTGAGTCCCACATTGGAAGTATGAGATTCTAATGTGGGGTTTATAAGGCCTTGGGCTCTCCAACTACAACAGCTAGCTTTTGTGGTGTGGTTCTCCCAAGGTTATCACAAACTAGAACATTGAACAAGGATGCCTACTATGCAAAAGTGACAATAATCACAGCTTCCACCTAGATCCTACTGCATGTAACATAACATCCAAGTTGTGCATGAACCATTAAGCAGCTCCTCTGTCCTCCAAGTCAGAATATGGAACTCAGCACCTAGGAAGCCCCAATTTTGAAATTCAGCATCTAATTCAACAAAAGCATGAGGTTGAAATGGCGCAGCACTTAGCTGCCAGTGAAGCAAAAATGCTGGAACTGAATACCACTCTATCCTATAGCTTTGGTCCCTTTGGAAAAGTAAAGGCTTGTGTGGTTTGGTGGTCCAAACCCCAGAATCACTGAAATAGATGCTGCCGTTGTCAATTGACCTTTGAAGTAGCAAGTCAGGAAATTCTTCAAAAACTAGCAATTCCAAGCTAATATTCCTCACCCTATGTTCATACACAGAACTAGCTTCAACCTGAAAAGCATGAAGACACTCAAGGAGTTCAACCACTGTCATTACCATGGCTACGTCATGAATCCAAATAGCGTTATTCACCCCAATTGCATGTCCAGAACCAATTTCATGCCTAATCTGAACCAATTTCCACCTCAGCCAATTGATCTCAGTACCTATGAAATCCCAGATACCAAATCTAAGTGCATGAGGAACAACAACTGAATACTTTGTAAAGTCTGGAACTTGGTACAACTCCAAGCTATTAGCAACAAGCAGTAATTGGGAAAACAATTCCTGGGTTGAATGAGACCCTCCACTAATTTGGGCCCAATCATCAGTATGGCCCAATTTCTCCAATCTGAGATTTGGGCTTGGCCCCTTTGCCTTGCAAGTCCAAACCTTGATCTCTGCCCTTTCTGTCCTTGCACTGTGCCCGCGAGTGCCGATCCCCTCACAGCTTGACAGATCCAGCGGCGCCACGTTACAGCCGCCATCACGCCACAACTCCGGCGGTTTCGCCAGTGGTGGAAGTGGTCGCGCCACCCTCCTACAACTCCAAAGGGGACACAACTCTGCCTCTTCCAGTTTTGCAATATCCAGCGCACAACCAGGTGGATTCGGTGGTTTCGCCGGCGGACGAATCGACCTCTCCGGCGTCGAGAGATTCAAGACTAATGTCTTGGCCTCCGGAAAACCTCGTTCTTCCTTCAATATCGTTGGTTCACCCTCTGTTTCCAGATCGAATCTCTGAATTGCCACCGCCGCTACTCGCTCTTCCTCCGCCACCATCTCCGATTCATCCTCTGTTTCAAGATTGAGGTTCTGAATCGACTCTGCCACTGCTGAATTTGTCACCGTCGCGGCTTCCAAATTCGCTGGCGATACCTCCACCAACACTCGCTCCTCCTGCGCTGCTTCAGGATTCTCCGGCGACGCCTCTGCTTCAAAGGTTCGTTTTTCCTCTGGTGTTGAATCCACCTTCGATCCTGTCCCTTCTTGATCAATCAGAATTGCTTCCTGAAAAACCTCAGAAAGGGAGTGAAGTTCAGCAGATCGCACTTCTGCTCGTATTTCCTCACGCAATCCTTTCAAGAAGATGCTTGTGACAAACTCAGGATCAATTTCTCTGAGAGCACCCACGTACTTCTCAAAATCTTTCACATAATCTTCCACCGTTTCATCTTGCTTCAGAGAAAGAAGCAACACAAATGGATTCTGAATCTTTGAGGGTTGAAACCTCCTCACCACTGCAATCTTGAACCCTTCCCATGATGGATTCGGATTACAACGTTTCCACCATTGAAACCAGGTAAGAGCTCTTCCTTCCAAAGCCTCCATTGAAGCCTGCAACTTCTCTTCTTCTGAAACTCCTCGCAGCACAACCTCCAAACGTTGTATCCATTCCAGAGCTTCATCTCCACCAAAAATTGGAATTTCCTCTGAAATTCTCAGCTTGCTCTTTGTCTCTTCCATAACGCAGCAAAGAAATTGTGATTCAGGCACCAGATCGGTGCTCTGATACCATTGATAAGAACCTTGGGAGAACCACACCACAAAAGCTAGCTGTTGTAGTTGGAGAGCCCAAGGCCTTATAAACCCCACATTAGAATCCCATACTTCCAATGTGGGACTCAAGTCCCATACCTTGCAATGGGGTCCTAACAGTTTGCTTTTGGTTCCTTACCTTGAGGACAAGGTGAATTTTCAGGGGGGAAGTATTGATAGGAACTCAAGGTTAGGGGTTAGTTAGTTAGTTAGCTATACTTAGTTAGTTAGAATGTTATTGAGGCATGTAGCCTATAAATAACAGACATTAGAGAGTTAGGGGTATCTTTTAGTTCATTTTGGGTTTTGGGGCCTAGGAAGAGGGTGTGGACTCTCTTGAGATTGAGTGTGGACTCTTTCTCTTGTACTCTGCCATGATTCTCAGTTTGGGAATTAGGGTTTATCATCAATAAAACATCTGGTTCTAACACGTATATCCTGTTGTTTCAAATTTTCAATACAAGGTTAATATGACTTCTAATTTTGACTCCTCACAAAATCAATCTCTCCTGTTTCAACTGTTCCACAAGAGTTAGGATAAACAGATAGCATGGCAGAAACAAACAAAATTATACACAAGCAGCTCTGCTGAATCAGATCATCCAATGAAAAAAACAAAAAAAAAGTTTGTGTATAGTATTTCAGCATCAGTATAATTTTGATCAGATTATCACCATGTTAAGAACGTACCAGGTGATGTATAGGAACAGTAATCAATGATCCAAATCTGCCATTGATGCGACCAACAATTTCATGAACCTGACTTGTAAGCTTTTGATCTACATTATACCAGAAATAAAGATGATCATCATTATTCAGAATCCAAAAATAAGAGAACACCCAAAAGAAAAGAAAAGACTACATGCTTGACATGCCCATAGGTATGTTCCCACAGAAAAAGTGTCTGAAATGAATTGAAACAGGAATCTAGAGCAGCAAAACTTAAATAAAATAACAGTGAAAGAAAACATTAGAACTTCATTTTATTAGAAGTAGTTATCTTCCACTTGTAGAAACAAAAGGAAAACTGATAGAAAGTAACCTATTTTGAAGACAACTATACAGTAGTTGCCAAAAGAACAAATAAATAATATAAGTAGCATACACTCTGGAACATCTGTTCTTGTTGGCACAGCAATTTGAAGCAAAACGACTTTATCATGCCAACTAGGATTTTCTTCCAAAAACTTTTCAAACGCGAGAATTTTCTGAGGGATGCCTTTGATCATATCAAGGCGGTCGACGCCTAACATTACCTGTTGAGATAGAGAAAAGGTTGTGATAATTCAATTTGTAGAACCAAATCATATTAGGACTTAGCTCCGGCAAAAAGGAGAAAAGAAAGGTACATGCCATGATGAAACCACAGAGCAATAGCTTAGACTTGATAAAATTTTGCCATTAATTAAAAGTTACCAACCAACTCTCTTAAAAGTTAAGCTAATAGATTTTCTTGAATGGTTCAACATTTAACGTCCTCTTCACGCAATATTCCCTTCAGCTCAAAGCACAGAAATAGCACAGTAGCACAAGGCTACTTGTAGTGAAACTCAACACAGTGTTCAGAAGAATGCAGGGGGAAAAGATTAACTCTTAACCAATATGTGAACTAGGTTCCTTAAACTATGTCAAGGACCAATGCACCCTTATATATTACTCCACCTGTTTCTAATCGTAAGGTTAGGTACATAGCTTAAGAGCTTATTAATTCATATATATAGTTCGACAAAAACACTCTTATTTAATGTGAGTTATATTAAAGAGAGAGGATGATCATTATTGGTTAAGTAATTTGTGAGGATTGTGATAAGTGAAAATATGAGGCGGTCCATGAAAAGTATAATATTAAATGAGGCGATCGACAAAAGAAAATGTGAAAAATAGTCTTGGATTTCTAAAACAACAAAAGTTTTGGAAAACAGGTGAAAGACTAAAACAACAAAATATTAGCAATAGAGGAGTAAATCCGAGTTCTTATTTTTGAACTTCAAGAAGTAATCTCATACTCTTATTTCTTAATAACCATGTTTCACACTTTTATATGATGACTAGCATACTTTCAAAAAAAAAAATATGATGACTAGCATCTCAATTTTTTATATTAAATCAAGTGAAAATAATTCATTTATCCTGAAACTATTCACTCAAACAGAATTTCTACTTTCCTAAATTAGTTTAATCAATACTTAAGTTTTTTAGTTAAACATTAAAGAAATAAAATATTCACGATTATTTATTAATTATTTAAAATATTAATAATTTTTTTAAACTAATAAATATTTTTTATGAACAAAATTATTCATAAACTATTTTAAAATTTTATGAAAATACCCATGGTACACAGTACTCGCTTGTTCTCCTAAAACTAAAAGGCTTATATCCATTACATAAAGGCCCATGAATAGAGTTTTATCATGGGAGACACACGCCCATCCTAGATGCAAAGATCTAATCTGGAGAGCTATCCACGACGCTCTCCCTGTTAAACTGAGCCTAAAGAGAAGAAGGATCACAGAGGACACCATTTGCCCAGTCTGCGGGGACCATGAGGAATCTACAGCCCATGCTCTCCTATACTGCCCTGATGCTCGTAAAATCTGGTTCCTTTCCCCCCTTGGACTGCGTATTGATGAAGCCGAGAATTACTCTTTTAAGGAATGGATCAAGGAAGTGTTGCAGAATACCCCTGAAGAATTCCTCCCCTGGCTCTGCTTTATAGCCTGGGCAATCTGGAAAAGGCGCAATTTGTGGGTGTTTGAGATGAAGAGGACAGAACCTGACAAAGTGGTTTTCAACGCCTCCCTCATGCAAATGATCGAAGATCCAGAAAAGAAAGCAAACAAGCAAAGAAGTACCGCAACCTCGGTTTGGAAGGCACCTCCAAGTGGCTGGATGAAAGTCAATACAGACGCTTCCATTCGTGATCCAGGGGGAACGGGCTTCGGAATGATCATTAGAAACAACAATGGCATCTTGATTGCTGCAGCCACCAAATGGTCCTCACCTGTCAACACACCCCAAATATCGGAAGCCTTATGTCTAAGATGGGGAATCATGTTAGCTCGGGAGCAGGGGATCAATGACTTAGTGATGGAAACAGATTGCCTCCAACTCAAGCAAGCTTGGAACAGAACCAGACCTCACAACAACCACCTTGACATGATTGTCCAAGACTGCAAGGCTCTCTCTTCCTCCTTTAGGAACTTTGATGTAATACACTGCTGTAGAACAGCAAATGTAGTAGCTGATTTTCTTGCCCATATGGCCTTTGATTTCAAGGACAATTTGTGGAGGTTTACCAGCCCCCCTGGTACCACACAATTGATCCAACTAGATGCTGCCCAGTGTAATGTTCCAGAGGTTTCCTCCTCCGTTTGAATACAACTGGACTTTCAAAAAAAAAAAAATGAATAGAGTTTTATCGCGAATGCTTTGTCCACGCATTATTTCCATCTCAACTCATAGTGAGAAAGAAATAAAAAAGAAAGAAGTCATATGATGGAAAAAGAAAAAAATCCTAAATTAAAAAAAAAAGGAGAGAGAAAAATGTGGGAACATATCAAAGTTGTAATTTTATACATAAGAATCATGATAGCTTTCTTCGAAGAGAAGAAATTTGAAGAAAAATCTAAGAGATGGCTTTCATCTATTATTTTATTTGATATTAACAAGAGAAGAACATGCAGCTCAATGAATCCTTACAATGCAACAAGTTTTTTTTATAGGCAAATGTTAGTTTTTAGTAAATTAGTTGTTTCAACCCTTATGTCCCTAGCTCTAACCACGTTAAGTAACAAGTAAAATCTAAAACTGTTTTATCAAGATATTTCAGAAATCAAACTCCAAAAAAGTCAAATATAGCCTATCATAAGTTATTCATAAGTAAAGGCTATACAAGTAATTAAGTTGGAGGCGGTGGCACTACAGAGGGATAATGATGAATAATTGTGGCATAGTGTATTATATATGGTGTTCAGAGAAATGGAACTTTGAGGTCATATTGAATTTTCTGATGCTTTGATGACAAAATACTTTAATTATGCCTTGTAGCCAGCAGCTATTTCCATTTTTTTAAACACCATTTTCTCTTCTCATTCCATCCAATTGTGTTTTCATAAGCATTATCTATATTTTATAGGCTTAATCCAGTTTTTGGTCCCTACCCTTTGCCATAAATATGGCTTTAGTCCCTCGCCGGAGTAAAGGTGGGGATTGGTCCCCGGTTTTTGGCAAAATGATTGGTTTTGGTCCTTCTGGCCGGTTGGGTCAACGCCGGAGCTCCGGGAATCCCATGTGGCATTGCCACATCATTTAATGAGTCTACTTGGATTTTTTTCTTTTTCATTTAAAAAAAATTAAAACAGAAAAAAAAAAACATCATTCGTTCATTGCATCTTCTTCATCATTATCAACATCATCTTCAACCATCATCATCATGAAAAAAACCCAACCAGATGCATATTCAAATATCCAAAGTAATTAACTCAGCAAACTTGAAGCAAAAACATACACTTTAACTTCATTCTTCATCTTGATTTCACATTCATCCAAAACATTTTTGAAATCAAACCAAACTAGAATCAAAACCAATTAATACAAAGTTCATGAATTCCATAAACACTAAACCACGAGACCTGCATCATCTTCAAGCCTCATCAATCCAAGAAACCACCAGACCTTCAAACAACCACAACACTTGAATCGACCAAACCCTACACCCACATCACCAAAAACAACAACCATCGTCAAAACACGACCCCGACTTCATCAATCCAAAACTGTGGCCACAACCAGATCGGAGCCACCGCAACGCTCCATCGTCGCGTCTTCAGCCACCACAGCCAGATCTAAAAATACAGTGGCTTCGCGATTTGGATCTGGAAGAAGAATGGGGGGGGGGGTGACGATGTGATATGGGGAAGAGGAGAAGGTCGCGATTTGGGTTGGAGGTGGTTGGGTGAGGTTGCGGCGGCGCTGGAAAGGGAGTACGAGCATTGTGTGTTGCCTGCGCGCAGTGCCTCTGTTGCCCACTTTTTTTCCTCTGTTTTGGTCTATATCAAAAGCTATTGTTCCAAAGGCACAACTATAGTGCAGTCCAATGCTACAATTTTCACAATACCCAAATCTGGTCCAACCTTGTGCTCCGACAACCATGGTTAATGTTAAACAAAATTCCACTGTTACCAACAACAGCACAAGAGGAGTACCTTTTCTCACCGGAACTCCGGAAGTCCAACCAGTACCGGTAGAACAGCGGTGACCTGAGATTCGCCGGGAGGCCATTCCTGTTGTTGATGAGGAAGGATGATGGTGTTGATGATGAAGAAGAAGAAATCTGGGTGGTGAGGATTTTAATTAATTAGAAAAGAGGTTAATTAGTAATAATTAATTAATGTTTTAATTTTTGTCTCTTTAATTTAATGAAAAAAGAAAAAAAATTCCAACAAGGCTCATTAATTGACGTGGCAAGGGCCACGTCAGCTGGCGGAGCTCCGGCGTTGACCTAACCGGCCAGAAGGACCAAAACCAATCATTTTGCCAAAAACCGGGGACCAATCCCCACCTTTACTCCGGCGAGGGACTAAAGCCATATTTATGGCAAAGGTTAGGGACCAAAAACTGGATTAAGCCTATTTTATATTGACAATCCTTAGAAGTTTTGAGCTTTGTCAAAATAAGAATAAACCTTCATTATGAAAAATGGGAAGTAAGATTCAAGAATACAAAACAAATAAAAAATCAATAGGGTTATGATGCACAATTTATTACAAAATATTGTTTACTACAAAGTAAGAGATGTACCTTTCTGCCCTTAAATCTTTCTTGTAATTCTTTAATGTGCTCCTTTACTTTGGGAAGGTCAAGTGCACGTATAAACCGTTCTGAGTCTATCCCAATTGGAAACTGCCATTCAATGGAAACAGAATTAAATAAGCGGTTTTAAGCTCATCATGTGGTTAAAGCTTAAAATGAAAAGTTCCATTCAAAAAGCAATTCGGTTTCCCTTTCTAATTAAAGCTTAATTATAAGGTCCTTTTAACTGACTCACACAAATTAAAGAAAGATGCTAAAGTTAGTTGATGTTATGGTTTTTTCTAAAATAATAATAATTGCATCTAAAACTTTTTAAAGGGTATTATATTAGGAACTAGGCCAAGTTTAGTGTCAAATTTTTAGTGAAGGTCAAATAACTGTTCAATTGACAAAGCAAGAGTGAGCTTTATAGACAAATTTTATGAGCACATACTGCGGCTACTCGAGTCAGCTTCCCTTGATATTCAACACCATAAGGTGTACCTTCAAGCCCAAGGATACGAGTACAAGCACTAACAAAGTGTCTTGCATAATCATAGGTGTGAAAGCTGCGTGGAAAAAAATTAAGCTTATCCATATCAGAACAATGATAACAGCAAAATGAAGATGACAGATAAGGCAACTAAGCATGAAGAAAATGTTACAGAGTCCAATTGAATCATAGAAGCAGCATAATATTACCAATAGATGAGAAAGACTTAGGCAGTAATAATGTATAAATACTCAATATTTCAAATCCTATTTAAATTGGGGTTGTATAACCTATCTCATGAGGTTATTTAACCCATCCGAACCAATAGAATTTAAGATAAGTGGACCTGTAATTTCACACATTTTTCCTTGAATTTTTGTAAATAATCTTAACAGTACATCTAAGATGGGGTTATAAACCCAATGGAGGTAAGTTAGAGATCCCCATCATGGCCAAATTCAGGATTTCTAACAATACTTAGTGCCCCTAAAATGAATTAAATGGAGAATATTATTTTGACATGCCCAAAACAAATGCATTTCATTTGTGAAACTAAGTCCAAGAAAAATGATACAAAAGCTTGATTCCTAAATGGAGTAGTAAATTAGGACTTACCCAACTAAATCAGCTGCAAGAACAGAATGAAGGAGCTCTGAACGAGACGGCAGTGTCCTGTGAATTTCAGAAGACGGGAATGGGGTGTGGAGAAACCATCCAACTTTCATGTTGCTGTTGTATTTCTTTAAGCATTTTGGAAGGAACATGAGATGGTAATCATGGCACCATACAACATCACCCTCTTCATAATGCTGGTTCACAACATCAGCAAACATTTGGTTTGCTTTCTCATATGCTGCAAATTGAGACTGAAAACTACGCGTGGTGGCAAGACGATCTTCTTGTGGAAGCCCAAGGTAATGGAAAAGGGGCCACAGGATGTTGTTGCAGTAGCCATTGTAATATTGATGAACAATTTCTTCATCAAGAAATACTGGGATACACCTCTGAAATGGAGATAGCAAGCAAAACGAGGACAACAAAATTCATAAGTTATACTATAATATTGTCATTAACATATAACAAGAAGCTGTTAAAACAACTGAGGGGCCACACATTTCCACAGTGTGGCATATTATTAAGAGTAATCATTCATTCACACTTTACTTTCTCTTTCATCTCATGTTAACTCATTTTTCTACAAATTTCTCTGCATTTCCTATCACAACACATATCATATTTCTCATTTATCTTCTTATTTGGCTAACGTGTATGTAAGTCGAAATAAAGAGTGAAAAAACATTATCCTATTATCAAGCAATGCAATGCTATAGTGGGATAGAATCTTTAGGTAAGTTACCTTTTCAGCCAATGCTTTAGTAAGTGCCTTCTGTCCAATTTCATCTGGTACATTGACACCGGCCCAACCTATCCACCTTGCCTCAAACTCCTTTACACCTTTGTTAAAGAACAACAGTCATGTGAGGAAAAAAAGGGGAAAAAGATGGGTAGACAATAGGATTTTTAAACCCCACATAGGGTGTGAGAGATAAGGAAAAATCTACGGTGTCAGTATTAACTACACCTTCAATTCAAACATCACACATGTTTCATCTATAGTTAGTTTTTCCTTTTATTATATTTTTAAATTTTTAAATAAATTATAATTAAATGTTTGTGAGAGAATGAGTACCGAATACATATGATATGAGAGATAGAGGAGATAACTAAAAATTCAATAGAATTCTATTCGCATCCTAAAACATCCACCCCAAAAAGAGCTAATAATAAAAGAGAGATATGAAGGCGATGTGACATAAAAAGAAAAGAGTAAAATACACTCACCTCCCTCAAGGTTTGTGAGAATAACACTTAACTCCATTTTTATCCAAAATATACACTCCACCCCAATAATAATCTCATAATTACACTTAGCTCAATTCTTCTCTGAAATCTTCACTCCACCCCACCCCTTTAACATCATCCAAAAGATGCTAACGGAATATTCCTTTAACTCAAATTAATTAATTAAAATATAAATGATAAATAAATCACATTATCCTCTAACCAAATAATAATTGTACTATAATTTTGTAAATATTCTAAATATTTATAAAATATTTTGAATACCTCCAAATAAAAAATAATAATTAAACTTGATGTTTATTATGGTCAAAATATTTCTCTCTCTAATATAACTCAAATTTAAATATGGAGTATTTCAGTCAAAATATTTATCAAATGATGAGTTCTTAATACCTGTGTATAACCTTAAACAACATATATTTTAGAACTTAAAATGCCATGTGCTTAAGTGCTCATACAACCTAATAACTAAGGTAATCACATATCGTCATAACACAATTATATTTTGAAAGTTTAGTAAACTTATTGACAAATTTTTGTAGTAAACTTAGTGGTAAAGTTTTTGAGTTTTGATGGTTCTGACATTGAGTTAAGTTTTGCTAAATTTGTGATGGAAAATGTTTTTGCCTTGAAGAGGATGATTTCAAACTTAGCTGGAAGCTACGTAACTCAGATCTGGAAGAAGTAAAACAGAAGTTGTTCTCGTTTAAGAAATGTTCTAGTTCTATGAATTTTGAATTACACCAAGAAGGCCAGAACATGCTTTATTGTAAATCATTTGTGCTGCCCTCCAAATAACAAGGATTTGTTTACTTGAATGAGCAATGATTATCTCGTGCTACTTTTTTTTAAAAAAACAAGTATATTTATTATTTAGTTAGAAGATAATGTAATGTATTTATATTTAAATTAATTAATTTTGAGTTAAAAGAATATTTCGTTAGCATCTTTTGGACGGTGTTAAAGGGGGTGGGGTGGAGTGTAGAATTTAGAGAAGAATTGAGTTAAGTGTAATTGTGAGATTATTATTGGGGTGGAGTGCATATTTTGGATAAGAATGGAGCTAAGTGTTATTCTCACAAATCTTGAGGGGGTGAGTGTATTTTACTCAAAAGAAAAACATAGTATATAGGAAGAGAAGGTGTAGAACATCCAAACTCAAAGAGACAGTAATAAAAAAGAGATATGAAGGCGATGTGAGGAAAGTGAAAAGAAATGAGATGAAAAAGTAAATTAATGTAATGTATCAAGAGTCAAAACCATTAAAAGATCTCATTGGTATAAAGAAATAGAGAAAAAATAAAGTGCTTGACAAAAAAAAAATTAAGGTGGATTAGAGGTAGTGTTAAACTTTTAAATAAGTTTAAAAAAATTAACCTCAAATAAAAATATAATTAATAAAACAATAATTACCATTAAAGATAATAGCAATAAGAGTAATGAGATTTCCTTTTAAAGCAAGAACCCAAAAAGGTAGTAAAAGCCATTAAAGTTTTCAAATATAGAAATTAATAATCATATTAAGAACAAAATCAATTAGTACCAGAAAGCAAAAGCAGAATTCAAAAACGGATAGTGTGTGTGCTGTGCTGCAATGTAACATGAGTATGTGATTATGACGCATGTACATACTCACCTAACAGAGCGCTGACGAGGCCACCAGCACTGATCTCGAGAGACCACGAATCCTCACCTTTCCTAACCGCTGACACTGGCAACCTGTTCGCCACCACCAATAGCCTCTGCCTATATCCCTTCCCTTCTTGCCTCTCACCACCACCACCACCACCACCACCACCTTCAACCACACCATTATTATCACTATTATTATTTTCATTATTATCCTCTTCCTTCCTTAACTCCTTCTCAACCCCTTCACCGCCGCCACCGCCGTTCTCCGTTACGGAATCATGAACTCCTCTTTTTCGCAATTCCCGCAATTCCCGATCTCTCATGAGGCGCTCTAACCGCCCCGGCGGAAAGTGATCGTCCGGGATGCCGTTGTACTTGTTTCCCGGCATACTATCAATATTGAAAAAGTTAAGACTTTAACTAATCACACCTGCATCATTTTTGTAAGATCTTAGATAAACAAACAAAATTCCAAAAAAAAATGTTTAAAAAATTAATTAAAATTTAGGAATAGGCAGAAAATCAAAGAAAATAGATTGATGTAGAATTACCAGCAGGATTCACAGATTCACAGCAAGATGCGCGAGTGAAATTTACTTGGAGAAGTTCATTCAAAATTTCCAAAACAAGCAGAGCTTTGAGAAGTGAAATTGAGAGAAGAATCGAACAACATTTCAAAGAACAAACGGACAGCGTAAAAGATTTTAATAATTGATAGCAAAGTGAATCTGAATCTGATTCTAAAGGTTTAAATCAAGTGGTGGAGGTGGTGGAGGAAGAAGAAGAAGAACAAATTCAAAGGTGAATTAAGAATCATCACCTCGAAAACTAGCGGGGAGTTGAAGCGAGAAACAGCGTTGTCTGGGGCCCTTTCAGGTTCTGTTTTGGGAAGTGTTTTAGGACAGCTAGCTGGGTTGGAGTGAGAGTGGGGGGGTTATATAGGATTGGAGTATTAGGGGAGTGAGTGGGAAATGGCAGAGAATCACTTTGGATTGGAAGAGAAGAAAAATAGGAAGTGGAAATCCCCGTGTAAGCATCATAGGGTGTTTGAGGATAGTAGCCATGCAGGTGACACCAAAGTTTTGCTGAAATCAAATCAGAGGGAAAAGAAAACAATATTTTAGGATACTCAAGAATATTTTAGATTCTCATGTCCCCACTAACAATTTTTGGGCTTTCATATATTGTAAAATATCAACAAAAAGAAATGTGGGAAAAACAAAGTATGTCAAAGTGATTCAGCCCGACTCACTCGAACGGCTCACCATATGTCAAAGTGATTCAGCCCGACTCACTCGATCGTCGGTTGTGTCAACAACCTTCACGTAGGGGAAACAGTTATTGCAGCTCGTGGAAACATATGGTTTGCAGAGTCCATGGATGGTTCAAAGTGAATTGGTGATTTGCTGGTCGAAGCAGTACCTGTTGTGGAGGTATAAATGCTACTTACTCTGTGATTGTGGAATTCATTTTGCGTATCTCAGTTGCATGTGAAAACTTAGATCGTGAGATGGAGATGAAAACTTCCATATAGCAAGACAAGTCTCACTGGGTTGTCAATTTGTTGCTTCAAATAGATTTAAGTCTAGGGTAGCCGTGTGAGTCGGCCGCGAAATCAACATAACGATTCCCTAATCAAGCAGTTACTCGAGGAAGGGATTCTGTTTCTCAATGCAACTTCATAAGACACTCCAAAGAGCTCTTAGTGATTGTTATTGAGAGGTTGAAGATGATGTACACCTATGAAACTAAGGGAACAACTAAAATGGATAAACAAAATGCTTAAAGACTGAAAGCAAATGATGAAATGCAATAAAAAAAAAACGGGAATAAGGTAAAGTAAAAATAGAAAAGTAAATGGCTAAGAAAATAGAGAAATATGTAGGTTGTATTGATTGTTTAAATTGTGTGGTTTACAAATGACATTCTCCCAATTTATATATATGGAGTAATTCGGCTAACTACAACAGTTGACATGACATCATGCCAATAACCCACATTTGCAAACACTCATAGCTAGTGGGGTACTAATGCTTGACCTCTCTTAGTCATACTGGGAGATTATGTTAAACTAATCTTTCTTGTATCGACTGGTTCAATAATGGAAAACCACCTCCTTATTATTAAATAACTGAACCTATTGCCGGTGTGCATGAGAAAATATTCTAAAAGCTCTGAAATATCTTTTCCTTCCTACCCAACCTTTTGTATTTCTCTACAAATTTTGTCTCAAAGTGCAAGTGCATGATTATCTCTATTCAGCCATTTTACTCCGTTGTGTACTATGTTACCCAAATAAACACATTACTAATTTGATTCTATAAAAGTAACATTGCTTAGGCAAACAGAATTGGATTGAACAAGTTAGCCACTACAAGTCTACAACTATGGCCAGCACTGGACTCCGCACTTGCCTCAAACATGCAGGGAAGCAAGTTAACGTCACCTTCATAATCATAATTAATCGCACGTAAGGCCCCCACCATCCTGTCGTCATTTTTAAGTACACAACTAATGCTATGTTTGTTTCTGCGTTTCTTTGCTGGCAAACGGGAATGTTTTTTTTTTTTTCTTCTCAGGAATCCCCACAACCGGCAGCTATGAGACTAATTTCCCGATGACTGATATCACATTAAGTGGATAGACATCTCCCAACAAATGCTTATCCATACGTATCGTTAGGAATCGAACTCTGGACTAAATACTTAAGGAGTCAAACTATCTACCGGTTATACTACACACCTTGTTGGTGCAAACGGGAATGTAACCAACAAATTTCCTCTATTTTTTTGGCATTTTACATACACTTATTTTTTGAGTTTAATAGAAATGGAAGGTTAGTGTAAAACCCAATAATTATATACTATGAAAAATTACATTCATTTTTAATTTTAATTACAATAAAAATATATTTTATAATTTGATAAAACTCAATTGAATATCTGTGTAAATAAAGTTTTTAAATAACATATTCTTATACTAGGATTAGCTTGCACTACCAGAAAATCGCTGTTTAGCGACGGATTTAGCGACCGAAATATTTCAGTCACAAATAGCGACCGAGTTTGCGACGGAATCCATGATATTTTGGTCAAAATTCAAGTTTGACTTATTAGCGACTGAATTAGCGACGGAATATTTAGCGACCGACATTTCTGTCGCTAAATTTGTAGAATAAAAATAATAAAGCGATGTTGCGACTGAACTAGCGACAGATTGTGTTAGCGACCGAACTATCCGTAGCTATTAGCGACCGATTTAGCGACAGTTGTATTAGCGACCGACTTTACCGTCGCTAAAAAGTATAGCAAAAATAATAAATAAAGTAGCGACGGTATTAGCAACTGGTATATCCGTCGCTATTAGCGACTGATTTAGCGACGGCTAATTTAGCGACCGATATATATCGGTCGCTAGTAGCGACTGATTTAGCGACGGTCGAATTAGCGACCGGATTTTCCGTCGCTAAAAAGTATAATAAATATAATTCACAAAGTATCCTTTTGAAAAAATGTTATACCTTGGATTCGAACCCAGGATCCACAACAATCATAGTTACTAACTTGCCAGTTGAGCTATTTAACTTCCTTAGTTTTGTTTGCGTTTAATATATATATTAATTAATAAAACGTAACCCTAATGTTATCAAAACTAAGTGTCAATCTACCAAATCATACCCTCTGCTTCTCTACTCTCTCTTGCTCACTCTCTTCTCGACGGTGCGCACCTCCATCGTTAGGGTTCCTCTTCATCGCTCATACCTCCATCGTTAGGGTTCCTCTCCACCGTGCTTCCATCATCAAACCACACCTTCCTTCTGCTCTGCTTCGTTTTCACCTCACCGTGCTTCAATCAATCAAACCACACCTTCCTTCTGCTGCTTCGTCTTCACCATCGCTTCCATCACTCAAGCTCGTGTGGGTTCTGCTTCTTCTTCACCGAGCCCGTCCGCTCCAGCGCGACTGCATCCCACGGCGCGCCGCACCTTCCACTGCCATTATCAAGGTTTGGTTTGTAACCAATATTTTTCCTGCAATTTTCCATCTGCTGTGCTATGTTTTTTCTTTTAATTGCTATGGAAGCCTCTGATTTTTTCTGAAAACTGCAATTTTCTCTTTTTATGAATGGTATGTGGAGGAGGAATTATGGTTTTGTTCCATTGCTGGTGTTGTTACAGGATGGTTTGGTCACGTTTTTATGGGTGTTCCAAAGTTTGTAAGGCCATAAGTTTTATTGGATTTTACCATAATTTCTTTTAGATTTAACTTCAAATAGACAGCTTGTTGCTAGATTAACTAATCTATTTTTTATTTTGTTTTTGGTTTTTTAGCTTCAAACTGGCAGTATTGGGTTTGATTCCTATTGGGTTAATGCAGTACGGGGACACTTCCCTTTGGAAGTAGAGGCATAATGACCATGGGATTGTCTTTCATATAAGGTAAGGGTGTTGGCTTTCTAGCAGTTACACAATTGGTGTTATGGTTAGGTTGATGTGTTTGCTTCTAGATTGAATATGTTCATTAAAGAAAGCATTGACCCTGAAAAAAGATGGAACGTGATGTTGATGTCACACCCAACAAGTACATGCTTCAATTAGTTTCTCATAAACATTATGATGTGTATGATTATATAACAATAAATTCTCACTGTTTCCTTTTTCTCAACTATTGACAAAGGTTTGCTACTTGCTTAAATTGATGTAGTCAAGTGTGAAAGTTTTTCTAAAAATGGGGAAGTTTTTCCGGAAGCTAATATTGGTTTCTTAACTTTACAATTTTGGATGGATGTCTAGGTGCTGGATATTCATTAATTCACTGCTGAAATTGACTCCCAAGTAACTTTCCAAAGGTGAATGGAGGAAAGAAATAGAATCTGTTGTCGGCAAGTAATATAAGAAGGAAAGATAGAGAGAGGGCAAGTGATATAAAGGTACAATAGTTATGTTTATTTTTACATATATATGACAATTGACAAGTATAATTCATATATTAATCGATCATATTTAGTATTAAACTACAAACTACAAACATTTACATGGAACATCCATGTTAGACTGTTTGGTAGCTTGTTCTGGTTTATGTGCAAGATGGCTTCTAAGGAAGTCCAGGACTGATAGCTGATGTAGGTTAGGTATTGTAAAAGAGAATTCATGGTTGATTTTATTGTAATTAATTCTTGCTAACAGGGTGCATATGTGCGTGAAATGGAAGATAGGACGCAAAGAGCATCTGAGCAAAATCTTCCTCCGCCAAATGAGTTAGATGTGTGGCGTGATGTGGCTGGCATGAAAAAGGGTAGAATATATGGGTTGGGATTGGAGTCCACTGTTATCAATAAACAATATCATGGCTCATGTTCGTCATCATCTGAATGGGTAAGAAGATCAGAATTTGATCAATTGAGAAACACTATTATGGAGGAGACTCAAAGAATGGTAAAACAAATGATGGAAGAAAGGATGCAACAACCACCAATGCCAATCCCAAATCAAGAGGAGTTAGAAACTGATGAGTCAGAGAATGAGGAGGATCTTGGTGCTTTTCCATGAAAACTTTGTCAAGCTTTGTTTCTATATTTAATGTAATAGACTATGTTTAATGTAATAGTAATCTACTAGACTAGTTTAAGTATTTCATGGTATACTTTTTGTGATGATTCAGTGATGAATTTAGGTGGATATGTTAAGATTGTGTGTTTTGTGATGATTCAATGATGATTATGGTTATATTCATATTTTTAACACTAAAAAAATCTGTCACAAAACTGATTATTTTTGTTAATTTTATATTTATTACCGTCACTGAACTCATCGCTAACTTTTTAAATCTGTCGCTAATTCCGTCGCTATATTATAGCTGAAACCGTCGCTAATTCCGTCGCTAATGCAGTCGCTAAATTCCGTCACTAATGCAGTCGCTAAATTCCGTCGCTACATTCCGTCGCTACATCGGTTGCTACAAGTCCGTCGCTATATCGGTCGCTAAATCGGTCGCAACATTAAGCGACGAGTGAAATACCAACCAGCAAAAATCAGTCGCAAAATCGGTCGCTAACGGTTTTAGCAACCGATTTAGCCCATTTAGCGACCGATTTGGTCCGTCGCTAAATGACTGTTTTCTGGTAGTGAATTGGCTACCTCTTTGTATCTTGACTCTTTAGTTTAGTTTAGTTTAGTTTTGTTTTCTATTTCTCATGTTACAAATAAAAACTTCTCCAAAAAAATTTATACCCATTAAGATGAATCATACCAAATTCAAAATCACATGCTTATGTTTGGATATGCATTCAAAATGTAAATTAAAGATGTAAAATAGAGTGAAATAGAACGAGAAAAAAATTACCACTTTATTTTTATTTTTTATTATTAAATGTAAAAAAATCGGTTCTATGTTTGATAAAAAATGATGGAATTGAGTAGTTTTTTTTTAACTGGAATTGAGTAGAATCGAATAAAATACTCCTACATTATTTACTTGAGATAATTTAAAAATAATAAATGAAACACACAAAAATGTAAAAATTATATATTTCAAGCATCATTTATACACCTGAATCTAAAATGATGCTTGAAAAAAATTAGTTTTTTCATCCGTGAAAAATTTTGTGTGATTTAAAATAATTCTCATGACGTCATTAAGTAGGGTTGTCTATCGGTTTCGGGCAAAAAACTTCGGTTTCATCGGGTGGAAAACCACAAACCACCAGGCCCGCCACCATTCGTTCAGTGGCAGCGGGTATTTCGGGTTCGGTTTAGTCGGACCATGGCTTGACTGAGTGGATTCATGTCGGTTAATACAGAAGAAATTTCACAAAATAGAAGATGAAAAGACCAAGCCAAGAACTCTAGAAAAATCTTAACAAAATAGTAAGTTTTACACAAATATTAAAATTCTTTATAGATAATGAAAGAAAAAGAAGAAGGAAGAAACCTAATGCAACATTTATTCTAGTTCATTCTTCAATACCAAGAAAAAAAGAGGAACTCGTGGTGGTTTTGTTAGATCTTCTGGCACCGAGGAGCTTTAGGAAGAGGAGGAACTTGTGATGGTCTTGCCAGAACCGTTGGCACCGAGGAGCTTTCAGATCAGGGCCTGCAAGGCTCGGAGGAACTCCTGGTGGTCTTGCCGGATTCGTTGGCACTGAGGAGCTTTCATATCAAGGCTTTCAGAAAGAGGAATCGTCTTCCTTTCTCGTCGTTGCAACTACGGATGAAGATGGATCGAGCTTTCTGATCAGAGCTTTATGTGGATGGAAAGTCTGAAAGGGGGGAAGGAAGAGAAGAGGATGGGAAGTGGGAAGGGGCGAAAGGGAAGAAGAGAAGGGGCGGTTGGCTATTAGGAAGAGGAAACAAGAGGCGCTAGGGTTTGGTGCGGCGGAGGTGAGTGAGTTTGGAGAGAGAAGAGAACAAGCGGTGACTGAGAGGGTTTGATGCGGCGAGACCTGACATTCGACCTGCCCACCCATCTAGACAAAAAAATACTCGATTTTTTCAGATTTTGGGTGGGCCAATTTTTTTTGGACAGGCCTATCATCAAGCTTATGCGGAATTTTTTTACCTAATCACCAATCCACATGAACTTCAATATGGACTTTTCATATATGTTTTAGTCCTGTTCCGGTCTAGAACTCCGGTCAGGGCTAAGCAATTAAGCAACAAAAGTAGAGAATGACAAAATAGCAAATGAGCAAAAAAAGTGTTGGATCCCCCACCGCATGGGCGGTGTCCTCTTTATATATTATGAAGTTTTGACCCGTTCGGGTCATGGGTCGCCTGACCCAATAGTACAAATTCGGTAAGCCCACATAATACAAAGGCTGTAAGCCCGCTAACAGTACACAAGCCCACAAGACACCTAATCTTAAAAGCCATTTTAAGGTGCAGCGTGTCTTTTAAATAAGCCCACAATACAATACTCAAAGCCCTTTAACATATGAAGTAAATAACGCTAAATTTAGATAACTGTTACATGCAAAAGATGACACATAAAAAACGACATAAGCTTCGCCCTTGTAACAAGCAAAAGACGCTTCACCTTTTTCAATAAGCAAAAAGAAGCTTCGCCCTTGTCGATTATTGAAGTTACTTCACTTGCTCTCTTTTTTAAGACTCTGATTGAGATCTTTTCCCGTCACTTCACCATCATATTCCTGTCATAATCACAAACAAGATATGCAAATATTTTGAAACTTGAAACTATCCATTATACCTCATGATGAAACGGCGCCTGACAGTTTCCCAAAACCCATATCCACTCAGCATTTAATTCCCACTGACATTTCTGTATCAAACGGTACAAAAGTAATAATTATTTAACTCAAACTCTTCACACCCATTCATTTTCAGAAAACGTTTCGTAGGTAAAAATTGATGGACCATCAAGAGACACGTCTTGGAACTTACACCCTCCATTATAGGGCGAATCGACGCGCCTGCTCTTCACCCCACTATAAAGCTTGACCCTAAAAGCCTTTTTCTTACCATTCTCCACTCTTCTTATTTCTCAGTAACTTTCTCTAAAAAACATTCGTTGCTTTGCCTCGAGTGCTTGAAGAATTTCTGGGAATTTCGCCAGAAACACTTCCCATCTCCTTCCAGGTTTTGTCATCGCTCTCCCTGGTAATCTCTTCCTCCCTTCAACTTTTATTCATCTTTTCTATTTCTCTATCCTGTCCACCCCCGTTTCTTTTAAGCCTTTGTTTAAACTTAAAATCACTCTATCACTTCTATAAAGATAAATAATTTTCCTCAAAACTTAGAACTTGTTTACCCAACCTACTTCACCACTTACTCACAGAAAACTCCTACCTGACAAACCCCATTTCCTCTTAATTTTCAGGAAACTTCGCTCTCAAAAATGGTTGCAAAAAATCCTCGTAAATCACCTAAGAAACGTAAAGAACTTCCTGTTGCTGACTCCCTATGGATCTCACGATCAATTGCTACTAGATACAGCGACTTCTGCACTATTCCCAAAGGGATGGATTTGATAACCCAATATAATTTTAGGGCTTATGGTAATGACGCACATTTAGACATAGTCGCCTGCGCCCCTGATGAACCCTGTTGCTTCGGTAAACCTGACCCTAATGGTAAAAATCACACTTACTTCTTTAAAACCCTGTTCCAAGACCTTGAATACAAACTCCCCCTTCCTGACTTTACCTGTTCCAGCTTAACCTTAATGAACATCGCCCCTACCCAACTTTCCGCTAATGGTTGGGCTTACCTTCGAGCCTTTGAATTATTATGCGTCTGTCTAGGCATAATACCAACCTGCAAGAAGTTTTTCTTCTTTTTCGAAACTTCCGGCATGAAGGTAAAGGGCGAATATATTTCCCTATCCTCTGCCAGAGGGCGTGGGGTATTTACTCTCTTTAGGAGTAATTTTAAACACTGGAAATCTAAATTTTTCAAATTAAAGGAATCCGAAGAAAGTAAAGATGTTTTCTACTTTGATGATGGAACCCCACGATTCCCTTTCTATTGGACTGATAAGCCCCAACTTATCCACAATGTTCCCGAATCCTCTCTTAGCCCTGATGAAAAATATGAAGTTGATTTCTTGTCCACAATTCACTTGAACCTTTATGATTTCTATGAAGCATTCAAGAAAAGAAACTTAGCCCGTTTTGTTGGTAAGAACATTTTTTCTTCTTAACTTGACTCACCCAAAAATTTATGCAAAATCCTAACTGCTATATATATTTTTTTTCTTTTGTATTCTTCAGCGAAGATGTCTCGCCTTTCCGAAGATGACATTCTCCGCTTCCGCCGCGAGCAACAGGCGTTGAAGAAGAAGCAGTCCCCTGCTAAGTCCCTGACCGAACCTGAAGGGAGTCACTCTGAAACTGAGAAGAATCCAGCCCAGAAAAGAAGAAAAAGAAATCAGAATTCTGAGAAGTCTGCCGAGAAGATCGCCATGCAAACTTCACTGGAAAAATTCGCCACCAAAGGGGCGAATCAGTATGGTTCTTCCAGCACTCCACCGCCCTCGTGGAAGTACGAACTGAAAGAATTTGAGGATATGACTTCTGAGGAAGTTACTTCCTTATGGGATTCCCGAATCAACTTTAACTCCCTTGTGGAAACAAACCTTGTGTTTGAAGCTGATAAGGAAAAGATAAGAAAAATTGGGCTTCAGGAGGCATGTCAAGCTGTCATGACCAAGAGCTTGGAAATTGCTGCAATTTCCAAAATGATAGAAATTGAGTCCAACGGCTTTGATGGGCTTTCTAGCGCTAAAACACTTGAAGACAAAGAAAAAGAGAATGAAAAACTGAAGTCCACCATGAAGCTGTTAGAAAAATCCAACAAGGCCAACGAGAAGAAAGCCGCAGATCTGGCTTTAGAACTTGAAAAATTGAAAAAGACTCTGGAAGAAGGTGAAGCCTTACTGAAGGCGAAAGAAGAAGAAACACAAAAAATGAAGGAAGAGGCGAACTCCTTGGCCTCAGAAAAACAAATTTTGAACAAGACTGTTGATGATCTCTCTGCCGAAGCGGCATCTTTGAAAACCTCCATTCTTTCCCAACTTGAAGCTGGCTTTAACAAAGCTAAGGAACAAATCTTGTTCCTAAATCCCGACGTGCCTATCAAGACTGAAGGCGTTGATCCTTATGCTAGGATCATTGAAGGAAAGTTAATCACGCCCAACTTTGATGAAGAAGTAGAAGAAGAAGAAGAAGAAGACAAAGACAACAACAACAACAACAACAAAGAGGGCGAAGGGGAAAGCAATTGACCCTTCCTGAGAAAAGTTGAAATGATGTTTTGTTCCCGTTGGTCGTATACCAAACGGTTGACTTAGTTTCCTGCTTTTTATTTCCTACATTCCCCACTTTTAATTAAATGTAACGCCCCCCCTCTAATGTTAATGCAACAAAGTTTAAGTTCAAAATCTAAGTGTCACCCCTATACTATGCTTTAAAATCACTTATCTTCCTCTAAAATCTCCCATTCCTTCTTAAAAAGTAATAACTCAGTAATCTAACTCGAAAGTTATTGTGTTCTCTAAACTTAAAGTACTGCTCTAACAGTATAAGAATATGAAAATAATGTACTGCGAAAATACCTTTCTTCTGGATTCGTTTATCCACAAAGGCGTTGCTCTTAACAAGTTGTCTACCTTATGAAGAAGGCTTTGACAAATTCTTACAAAACTCAAAGCCCTGGGCTTATCAAAATTTTCTGTTTCAAGAAAAAATTGATTTTTCTTTAACAACTATTCTTTGAATTCATAAGGCCTTTGCATTTTGAAGTGAATCAAAAATAAAAAGATCAGAAGCGTAATTTGTTATGATATAGAAATTTGCTCGCTTGGAGACTTTGTGCTTAAGTTGGACAAGCTTAATCCAAGTTAAGGCTATGCTTATGAATTCGTGGCCAAATGCTCTAGTTTTAAGAGACTTACTCTTTCTCAATTGTCTGGAATCGCCCAATTGATAGACCTAAGTTGAAAAGTAACTTAAATGCTAACAAAGCACTCAAGGAATTTTTAAAGGTTATGCCTCGTTAGAAACTCTCCCGCCTGGGGTAGAGAAAAGAGTGCATACCTGTTTTTTCATTAAAAATTAACATCATGCCTCGTTAAAAACTCTCCCTAATGGGGAGAGAAAAGAGTGCATGCTACCAAGTCTTAATAGACAAACCACATAGTCTTGACACTTAAACAAATACAGAAACCACAAACAACGAACACGACGTAGTCTTTGAACAGAATAAAACACACTGAAACGAAACAAACAGAACACAACTTCAACTGTAGTAATAGCGCAAGTGTTGTGCATTCCATGCCCTTGGAACCCTGCGCCCAGATAACTCCTCCAAGTGGTAAGCCCCTTGCCCCAAATCTCGCAGAATTCTATATGGACCTTCCCAGTTAGGTGTCAGCTTTGAATCGGTTGGACTTTTTGCCTTTCTGCGTAATACCAAATCGCCCACTTTCATGCTCCTAGGCACCACTCGTGTATTATAACGCCTTTCTGACCTTTGTTTGATTGCAGCCTCCCTTAAACAGACTTCTGCTTTTACCTCATCTGCCAAGTTCAAGTCCACTAGAACATTTTCCCGATTCTGGTTTTCTTCATATGTAGCCACTCGAAAAGTCATGTCTTGTATCTCCACTGGAATCATTGCATCAACTCCGTAAGCAAGCTTGAAAGGTGTTTCTCCAGTAGTGGATTGGGGTGTTGTGTTGTAAGCCCAAACCACTGTGATCAATTCATCTGCCCATAATCCTTTTGCTTCGCCCAATCTCTTCTTCACGCCATTCAAAATCACCTTGTTTGCTGCTTCAACCTGCCCATTAGATTGCGGGTGTTCAACTGAGGCGAACCTGTTTTCAATTCCCATCTCTGCACAAAAATCTCTAACCTTCCTGCTTGTAAATTGTGTTCCATTATCAGAAACAATGGTTGCTGGCACTCCAAACCTGCAGATTATCTTCCTCCAATAAAATTTTTTAACCTTCTCAGCTGTAATCTTCGCCATTGACTCTGCTTCAATCCACTTTGTGAAATAATCCACCGCCTCCAAAACAAACTTGACTTGCGCCCCTGCTGGAGTGAATGGACCCAGAATATCTACGCCCTACATTGCAAATGGCCATGAAGAACTCATTGAACTTAAAACTTCAGGAGGTGCCCTGTGAAGATCAGCAAAAACTTGGCACTTTTCACATTTCTTAACATATTCCATACAATCGCCCTTTAAAGTTGGCCAATAAAATCCTGCCCTCAACACCTTCGAAGCCAAAGATCTTCCTCCTATATGACTGGCACAGACCCCCTCATGCACTTCAAACATAATCCTTTCTGCATCCTCTTTGCTAACACACCTTAACAATGGTACTCCTACGCCCCTCCTGTAAAGTTGTCCACCCATCATAGTATAACAACTCGCCTCTCGTATCTGGTCCTTTGAAAACAGAGCTAAATCTGATCCATCCGCTTCCAGGCACATTCGAATTCTATCCATCCAATCTAAAGTTGCTCCGCCCGTTACCATCATAACATCATCCTCCTTCACACTTGGACCCTTCAAAGTCTCTTGAATCACAGACTTGTTGTTACCTGGTTTCTTCGTGCTTGCAAGTTTGGATAGTATGTCAGCCCTTGTATTTTCCTCCCTCGGAACATGATTTACCTGAAACTTGTCCATCTGCTTCAACAATTCTTGAACCTTTACCAAATACTTAGCCAACTGAACATCCTTCGCCTGATAATCTCCCTTTATCTGATTTGCCACAAGCTGAGAATCAGTTTTTATTACAATACAACGTACATTCATCTCCAAAGCAAGCCTCACCCCTGCTATTATTGCTTCATATTCTGCTTGATTGTTGCTCGCCTTGAAGTCAAACTTGAGAGATTGCTCAATAATTACTCCACCTGGTCCCTCCAAAACTATACCAGCTCCACTTCCTTTCAGATTTGATGACCCATCAACAGACAAAAACCATTCCACTTCTTCTGGTACTTTTTCTTCCGGAGACATCTCATTCACAAAATCTATCAAGCCCTGCGCCTTTATTTGTCCCTTCTTCTCAAATACTATACCAAATTCTGACAATTCGACAGCCCAAGAAACCATACGCTCTGCTAAATCAGGCTTTTGAAGCACTTGGCGTAGGGGAAAGTCAGTTTTGACTTTGATTTGAAAACCTTGAAAATAAGGCCTCAACTTCCGGGCGGTGATAATCAAAGCTAGTGCAGCTTTTTCTATTTTTTGATACCTTATCTCAGCCCCTTGTAAAGCATGGCTCACAAAATATATAATTCTCAACTCCTCTTTACATTCTTGCAATAAGACAGAACTCACAGCATTATCTGATATGGAAATGAAAATTGACAACGGAATACCTGGAATTGGTTTTGACAATATGGGAGGCTTAGCTAGATGCTCCTTTAGAGTTTGGAAAGCCTGTTCGCACTCATCTGTCCATTGAAAAGCTTTGTTCTTCCTCAAACATTGAAAGAACGGAGCTGCCTTACTCCCTGAGCATGGTAAAAATCGTGACAAAGCCGCAATCCTTCCTGTTAGCTTCTGTACTTCTTTAATTGATGTTGGGCTCTGCATTTCTAGGATTGCCTTGCACTTATCGGGATTAACTTCAATTCCTCTTCTAGTAATCATAAAGCCCAAAAATTTTCCACTCTGAATTCCAAAAGAGCATTTTTCCGGATTCAAACGCATGTTATGCTTCCTGATTTCTCCAAAAGCCTCAGCCAAATCCATACAATGACCGCCCATTTCCTCTGATTTGACCACCATATCATCCACATAAATTTCCATGTTACGCCCTACTTGCTTTTCAAAGACTCTGTCCATCAATCGCTGATAAGTCGCCCCTGCATTCTTAAGCCCAAACGGCATGGTTTGATAGCAATAATTTGCTTGGTTTGTCATAAATGCTGTTTTTTCTTCATCTGGCGCATACATTCGAATTTGATGATAGCCCGAATACGCGTCCATCAAGCTCAACATGCCAAATCCCGAAGCCCGATCTACCAACTTATCTATGTTTGGCAGTGGATATGAATCTTTTGGACAGTGCTTATTTAAATCCGTATAATCCGTGCACATTCGCCATTTTCCATTACTCTTCTTGACCATGACAACGTTAGCCAACCAAGTAGGATACTTCACCTCCCTTATAAAACCTGCATCAATTAACTTGTTAGTTTCTGTTTTCACCGCCAGAGCTTTCTCTTCGCCCATTTTACGCTTCAACTGGGCGATCGGCTTCACACCAGGGTTCAATGCCAATTTGTGGCAAATGAACTCTGGATCAATTCCTGGAAGATCTCGTGCACTCCAAGCAAATAAATCCATGTTCTCAGCTAACAATTGCACCAGTCTGCTTTCCTGGATTTGAGTCAAGTTAACCCCGACTTTCAGATTCCTTTCGCCCACTTTTACTGTCTTTGTTTCTTCTTCTGGAGTCATCTTAAAATCAGAAAAGCCCTCTCTCGGATCCAAACTAACCTCTTTTTCATCAACATCCACCCCAAAAACTCTATGTCCCTCCTTCACTGCTCTTTTTCCCATGTGACCATACTGCTTGAAACTGTCATAATAACATTTCCTAGCAACCACTTGATCAGCCTTCAAAGTTCCAACTCCGCCCTTGTCCAATGGATACTTGACTGTTAAATGTCTTGTTGAGATGATCGCCCCCAGTTTGTTAAGCGATGGTCTCCCAATAAGCACATTATACGGCGATGTACACTGTACCACAAGAAACTTAATGGCAAAGGCTTTCTCATTTTTACCTTCACCTAACACGGTATTTAGCTCCACATACCCTCTAACAAATACTTTTTCACCCGAGAATCCAACTAACGCCCCATCATACGGTAATAAATCAGCTTCTGTAAGCCCTAACTTTTCAAATGCATCGCCATATATCAAATCTGCAGAACTCCCTTGATCCAACAGTACCCTCTCAATTTCATAATCAGCGACTTTTAACATCACCACAATGGGATCATCTTCATGAGGCTGAACTCCCTCAAAATCTCTAACAGTAAATGTGATATCGGGCTGATTGATTCCCCAGCTTCCCCAATCATTTGTATAGACAGCATTAATGGAATGAACATACCTTTTCCTTGAAGAATTAGTCACACCGCCTCCTCGGAATCCTCCAAATATAGAATGAATGCGCCCTTTAGTTTCACCTCCAGCTTGCTTCCTTGGTTCAGACTCTTCAATCTCCTTCCCTGTATCATCACGTTTCGTTGAGGTTCCAGCTCCCTCTGACTCCTTTCGCCCCTCCAGTTGATGCATGTAACCTGCCTTTATCAAAGCCTCAATTTCTTTCTTGAGGGTAAAACAATCGTCTGTATTATGTCCCGCAATTCGGTGATACTCACACCACTTACTTCTGTCCACGTTGCCTGGTGGGCGTTTCGGTTGTTTAGGAAAACGAATTGTGTTCGCCTCCAGACACATGTGCAATGCTTCAGTTAAATTAACCGCAAGTGGGGTTGACCTGTCTTGTTGGTTTCTGGTCCACGTCATCGACTGCCCATAACCACGATTTCCATAAGGCTGAGCACGATTTCGAAAATTAGAGCGGTTATCAAAACGACTTGAATTATTGTAACCTCTCTCTCATTTTGTAACCGCTCCGCCCGAACGCTGATCGTTAATCGCCGCCTTTTTCGAATCTGACTGCTGTTGTTGGCCAACCACCGCTGCACTCTTACGGTTTCTCTTTATGCGATCACTTTGCTCCTCCCGAATGAAACCCTGTACCCTGCTTCGCAACTCCGCCATTGTCTCCACGGGCTTACGACTTAAACTGCTGTTCAAACTTCCTGACTGAAGACCCAACTCAAAAGCTGCAATACAAATTTCAGGCATTTTATCCTCCAAATGCACTGACAATTGATTGAAACGCCCCATAAAGGATTGAAGGCTTTCATTATGCCTCTGTTGCAAATTAAACAATGCTGCTGGAGTCACTTTCTGGGCGCGACTAGTTGAAAATTGGGACAAAAATTTCGCCGATAAATCCATGAACCCTGCAATTGAACGCGGTGGGAGCGTTGTAAACCAAGTCATTGCTGACTTCTTAAGAGTTGAAGGAAGCATTTTACACTTCAAAGCATCTGAAGCGCCCACAATAACCATTTTGGTGTTGAAATACACCAAATGATCCTTAGGGTCAGAATCTCCGTAATAAGAATCAAGAACCAAAGTCTTCAAGTTATCTGGGACGGTTGTGTTTGCAATGTCTTCTGTAAACGGTTGGAAATCTACCACCATCTCTGCCATTCTCCGATCGCCCTCATGCAAGCCCCGATCTTGATTGATCTCAGCAAGTTGAGTTTGCAGTTGCTGATTGTGTTGGCGGAGATCAGTTAGATCCGCCATGATCTGTTGCAAAATGTCGGGCGGAACATTTTCATGGTTAACATGATTGTCCCTTCCATTTGCTCCAGATCGATTCACCATTTTTAATGAATTTGAAGCCTAGGATTGAATTCCTTGGCCCCACGGTGGGCGCCAATGTTCCGGTCTAGAACTCCGGTCAGGGCTAAGCAATTAAGCAACAAAAGTAGAGAATGACAAAATAGCAAATGAGCAAAAAAAGTGTTGGATCCCCCACCGCATGGGCGGTGTCCTCTTTATATATTATGAAGTTTTGACCCGTTCGGGTCATGGGTCGCCTGGCCCAATAGTACAAATTCGGTAAGCCCACATAATACAAAGGCTGTAAGCCCGCTAACAGTACAAGTCCCTCAAATTTTTTTACCACATTTAGTTATCTTCTCTTTCACCCACCTCCGTAAAACCAACTCTCTCTCCCACCATCATGCCAACCACCCCTCTCACCACCACCTGACGTCCTCGACATTCCCCCACCTCACCCCCAACATTCCCCCACCTCCCTATCCCCTTCTTTTCCCTTCTTTAATTTCTTAGCCTTTAGGATGAAGTAGAGATGACAATAGATAAAATACTATAGTAACATATTCTCACATTAAAGACCAACATTGGTACTCATTCTAGCTCAAACCTACATAGATAACAATTTTAAATATCCATCCTAATATCAATTGGACACCTAAATATCCATACCCGTGCTTACTATAGCATTTCTCCAACAAACAATCAAAATATGTATTTCTTTTGCAATTTTCACACTCGGCGTACATGTTGATGTACGTATATATACAAATGTGACTTGTCTTAAGTTTTTTATTTTTTTTATAAAGACAATGACAATGACAATGTAACAACAAACTTCAAGTAGATTGTAATCAAGAAATTAAAGAGTTTTTTCGGGTGATTTAAAAATATATATAGTTGTGATTTATGATACCATTTTATATAGGAAAGGAATGCGAAATACGTCATCAAACTATATGTTATTGCACAGAAAAGAAAATATGTGTGTGACGTCAAAATGGACAGTAAAGGTATTGTGAAAAGCGACTAAAGTATGCCATCAACAAAAAAGATTTGCATGCAACTTGTTACTATTTCTTCACCACTGAACAGATGCAAGTGGAGATGGCTTTATTGCTGATGCAAGAGACATGGGAATCGACTTTTAAAAAGTAGGGGACCCGTGAAGGCCACAAATCTTTTGGGCCTAAATTTGTCATACTTTCAACAATACCCCATCAATTATGTTATGGGACATTAACAGCAGATATGCTCATATGATCAGCATCGCAGGAATCACAAATTATATGTTTGTTTAGGTTAGAAGGAGTGATTCGACAAAATAAAAAATAAAAAAGGTTAGGAGGAGTGAGTAGGGTAGGGATGACAATATAATTGGGTCTCAATGTCCAATTTCCCTACTTCTCATTTTTTGTCTTTTTACCTCTTTTTATATGTATGTATTAAATGAGCCAAAGAATAGTGGGAAATTTAGAAATTTTACATTGTAAGTAATGGTGCTCCGAGAGAGATGAAGAAGAGATGAGAATTTAAGAGCAAATTTCCGAGTGTTGGTAAAAATTTCCAATTTTTAGTCGAAATTCTTGAATTTTAAAGAGGAGCCTTAACCAAAATTTCTCAACGTAAAATATGGGCAAATTTTTTAGTGTTGTTGCAAATTTTCATTTTTTGTTGAAATTCGTGAGTTTTAAAGGTGTTAGCCCATGAATTTAGTTACGAAATCTAAAAAAATTAACTTTTTGAGTTTCATGGTATAAAGAAGGGAGACTTTAACTATGTTTTACTCAGGATTAATATTATGAATTTTTTTAGTATCGGTTTAGTTTTTTTGTTTTTAACCGTAATTCATGTATTTTAAAGGTAACACCCATGGAATGAGTGACGAAATACGAAAAAAATTAAATTCCCCACTTTTCGTAATATGATGAAGGAGAACTTTAACCAAACTTTCTCATTCTAAAATTTGTGCAAATTTCTGAGTGTTGGTGGAAATTTTCAATTTTTAGTCGAAATTCTTGAATTTTAAAGGTATTAGCCCTTGGAATGGGTGACAACATACAAAAAAAGTAATTTTTCAGAGTTTCATTATATGATGAAGGAGAGCATTAATAAAACTTTCTCAAGCAAAAATTTGTTCAAAATTTTGAGTGCTGGTTGAAATTTTTAATTTTTTGTCGAAATTCTTGAATTTTAAAGGTATCCTATGGAATGGGTGACGGAATTCAAAAAAATATTAATGTTTTTGAGTTTCATCGCATGATTATGGCGAGTTTTAACCAAACCTTCTCAACGTAAAATATGGGCAAATGTTTTAGTGTTAGTGCAAATTTTCAATTTTTTGTTGAAATTCGTGAGTTTTAAAGCCCATGAATTTAGTTGCGAAATCTAAAAAAATTAATCTTTTTGAGTTTCATGGTATAAAGAAGGGAGGCTTTAACTATGTTTTACTCAGGATTAATATTATGAATTTCTTTAGTATCGGTATAGTTTTTTTGTTTTTAGCCGTAATTCCTTTGTTTTAAAGGTGTAGCCCATGGAATAAGTGACGAAATCCGAAAAAAATTAAATTCCTCACTTTTCGTAATATGATGAAGGAGAACTTTAAACAATTTTTCTCATGCTAAAATTTATGCAAATTTCTGAGTGTTGGTGCAAAATTTCAATTTTTAGCGAAATTTTTGAATGGTTGACAGAATTCAAAAAAAAATATTTATTCAAAGTTTAATTATATGATGAAGGGGAGCTTTAATCAAATTTCTCAAGCCAAAATTTGTTCAAATTTTTTAGTGCTGGTTGAAATTTTTAATTTTTATTTCGAAATTCTTAAATTTTAAAGGTATTAGCTCATGTAATAGGTGGTAGAATTCAAAAAAACTTAAGTTTTTCGGGTTATATTGTATGATTATGGGGAGCCTTAACCAAACATTCTCAACGAAAAAAACAGAACAAGGGAAAAAAACAACATTACATCCATTGATACAGAAAAAACAGCAGTAGAAAGAAAACAAATAACACAACCACAAACCAAGGGAGCAGCGACGGAAATAGAGCATCCCAAAAGCTCCACCATAGGAGGAAGACAACAGCTCCTCAGCAGGCCAGAAACAGCAAAAGGAGGCTCGAAATTCCGCAAGAGAGCAGCAAGGGAAGACAACAAGATTAGCTCAAACCTACGAAACAAGAAATGGCAGTAGCATCTACAAAAATCACAGCAGCAGCTACAAGAAACTCTCAAGATAGCCATGGACAGTGTGAGACCCAAGTTTTTAAGCTTAGAATAAATTAATGAAATTCATATTCACGATTAGGTTCGATGTATCGTGAAGGAAAACCTGAACAAGTGTTTGTCAAATGGAATGAATTTATGAAGGAGAAAGTTCAGGAACAGGTTAAGGATAGTATTAAAGTTGATAAAATTTATAGCGCGAGTCTTATTCGCTTACGCCTAGGGCAAGAGCATTAGTAAACGACTAATTTACCCTTAAGAGCACTATAGAAACTAATTCCAAAAATCTTCAGAGAAATGTTAGAACTTCTCTTAATCCTTTTCATGACAAGCGTTTCGATACGAAACCCTGGAATGTACGAACGTCCGATTCCAATTCTCGAAGTTTTGCCGAAACTAAATCCCTGATAGCTCAAGAAACTTAAAATAAACTGTCGATGAAGACTTTTTCTATTCAGAGCTTCAAACGAAGATTCCACACGCGTACACCCATTTGTTTCGATGTTTCTAATCTTTCTTCATAAAGAGTTTTCTCATCCGACATCAACTGTAAAAAGTAGTTTTTCGGGTAAAATAGATTTACACCGACTTTGGATCGTTTGCTTTAATTCCAAGAAACCTGTTTCGAGTTCTGGAATTCTGTCGCCAGAACCTATCTTAGAATTCACAGAGGAATGCACAGAAAAAAAATCAGAATCGCGAAATTTTCATTTTCCCGCGTTTTCCACTTCCTATAAATAGGTGAAGAATAAAAAATTCTTCACCATTCAAGCACCAAACCCGCGGCCAAGGAGGAGAGAAAAGGAGGAGAGCTTTTCGCCGATTCTTGCCTGATCGTCGCTCTGTTCGTTGCTACGCGTAGACCTCGAGGTACTGATGCTATTCCTTACCTCTTATCGTAAATTCTGTCGCTTTTCTCTATGTCTTTCTGTGCTCAAAGTTTTGAGCTTTTTGTAAAACTATCCAAATAACTTGATTTCTCTGTCAAAACCTATTCTCTGTCAAAACCAACTAACCCAAGAGCACGATTATCCTGTTTTTATTCACCGAATCTCGCCGAATCGTCGCAGAGCTTCAATTCTATGAAAATACTCATTTTCTGACCAAAGCTTCGTTCTTTGGATTAAAAACTCTCGACTGAGTTTAGTGCCAGTAGGATTAGTTGTCATAAATGTTGTTAGGGACAACCCCATCAAATTTGTTTTTCAAAATTCCGACTTTGAGTTTTCGGGGTAAAAACACTGACCAAAATACCCCTGTGTTAGTTTTCGACCCGATAATTTTTTCTGAGAGTTTCCCTGGCCTAGATATCGCCTAAGAGTACCTAAAAATTAAATTAGATCGAAGGGAAACCCTATTTTGATAGTGGCCGAAACTTATTTGGTATGGTACCGTGTCCAAAAATAATTTTTGGGTCTGTATGACCTGAGTTATAGCGTAGCTCTCTCCGTTGTCAAAATTTTGGCTTTGGTTTCGTGTCATTCCGAGTTCTGTAGCTCGAGTTATGCACGTTTTAGCGAATAAAGTGTTTTTGTACAAAACTTGAATCGAGTCAAAACTCATCCATTCGGGGAAAGCCTTCCATTCGTGCCTAAATGTTGTACTCTGAAGCTTCTTGAGCTTTGTCTAACGTTAGTTAGTATTGTTTCGATTGTACCAGCTCATTTTGATTGATTTTTGCTCTGTTTGCTCTAAGGTTCGTTTGTAAAAACCTTGGACTTGGCTGAGCAAGCTTGTGAGTGTGACTTACACTGTGATTCTGGAGGAACTAGAGGTGAGGGCAACTTACCTTGCTAGCTAATGTTTTAGGCGTCGACCAATTCGACTTGATTTATTGTTTATGCACTTGATTGTGATTGACTGGGAAATGTTTTTCTGGAGGCTTCGGCCGAGTGAACTAATTGGGACGTGTGTCTCCGTTTTCTGAGGCTTCGGCCGACATTGGTGATTGGGATTTATTTATCGCTTTGATTTGCCATTGATTGATTCATATGCTGTATTTGCTAAATGGATAATCATAGGCTATGTGAATACTTGTGCACATGATTTGCTGGATTATATTGATTATACTGTGCAATTATACGAATATTTGTGGAACGTCAGAGTGTGGGGAAACGGGTAGTTATGTCATACTCAAGATGAGAATTTGGGAAAAAGTTTGATGGGACGAACCGAGGTTCGGACCCTTATTATTTTAGTGGATCGAGACCTTCTCTGGGAGTTACTTGGGATGATGAGATCTTTTAAACTTATAAGATTAGAGATAAACCTAAATGGAAACTATTTTCCAAGGAAAATTCATAATACACTAAACAACCTCTGAACCCTTTAAATAATGATAACAATGTCAGATGAAAGCTTAGGGCTTGGATGTTAGTTTTGGAAAATGAGAAGTGTCGTCGAATCCAAGTTTTGGGGAAACTAATAAGTTTCTGAGTATGTTGGTACTCTTCGCTCGATGAGCAGTTTGTGGTTTGGCTATCTAGAGGATAAGTCGGGGAACTATAAGTTTTCAAGTACATTGGTACTCCTTCGCTCCTTGAGCAGTTTATTTAGCCATCCAAAGGATGAGCCGGGAAGCTTCACTGAGGCGTGAGACTTCGTGAAAGCATGGAACTTCACTGAAGCGTGAGACTTCGTGAAAGTGTGCAAATTCACTGAAGCGTGAGACTTCGTGAAAGCAGAAACTTCACTAAGGCGGGAGACCTCGTGGAGACGGGAACCTTCGCTGAAGCGGGAGACTTTGCGGAGGCGTGAAACTTCACTGAAGCGTGAGACTTCGTGAAGGTGTGAAACTTCATTGAAGCGGGAGACTTCATGAAGGCGCGAAACTTCACTGAAGAGTGAGACTTCGTGAATGCGTGAAACTTCACTGAAGCGTGAGACTTCGTGAAAGCGTAAGACTCCATTGAAGTGTGAGACTTCATGGAAGCTTGAGATTTCATCGTCGTTTACCCTAGGGCAAACGACAGGGAATATTTGTTTAGTTAGACACTTGTGCGTTGGGAGGACGATACATTGTTTGACTAACCTTATCACCTAACTTCATATGTTGAGATTTTGATGATTTGATATTGGTGAACATCGTTATGATATTTGTTGAACTGTTGAGATATTGAATATTGTGTTGTTACTAGAGATTCGATAACATGCCATGTATATACCTTAGGGTAGGCAATGCAGAACTTATATGTATATATACAACACATATATATATATATATATATATATATATATATATATATACCTCTTTATTCTTCACATGTTGCTTGTATTATTTATCATATTCTGTGAGTTGATCCTCGCGCCTTGGCTTTGTGTTCATGTTTGTGTTTGGGTGGTCGGCTTGCTGCCAGACATTCAACAGCTGATTCGTGATGGTTCAACGTTCGGGGAGGACCCGAAGCGAAATGACTACTACTGAGTCTTCGACGTGGACCCGAACTTCATGTAGGATCGGATGAGGGTCGATGTTAGGGGTGTAGTATATCGGGTGTCGTTGTCATAGCTCTGATTGTCATTTCTTATTTTGGGGCAGGGTAGGTCCCCGACTATTAGCTTGTTGTGTGGTTCTCTTCCATGAGGATCACAGGGAGTTTGTCGGACGTAGGAGGTCTTTTGGAGGCCGTTCTAGGCTGACTTACTTTCTTGGAGGAATGTATTTATAAAGGTTATGACTCTGACTATGGGTCGCACTTATTTGCCTGCGGGCACCACTTTCAGTTACTTTCCGTAACTTGAGGACACTCGTGATAATGTTTTTAGTTGCAGCGAGGGTTGTACTTATATTGTATGTTAGTCGCTGTTAATCGCGATTGGGTTGAGTCTTTAAATCGACAAGTCATTTTATTTAAACAAAACAAAAAAAAAATACCGGCTTTTCCGCTTTATTTGATTTTTGGTTACTAAAGTGACGCCACCGAAATCGGGGTTTACAGACAGCGCACTAGAAGCAGAAAATCAAGCAAGAGCAGCAACCTCAACGGGATTCAGAACAACACCATAAGTCATTTATTCTATTGCAGCCGGATTTAGCTAAAGAATCAGCCGAAGAATTTGCCTCACGAAAAATGTGGGAAACACCCAAACAATTGACCAAGGGAAGCAAGTAATCTATTTAAAGGTGGAATAAGTGATGAAATCCGAAAAAAATTAAATTCCCCACTTTTCCTAATATGATGAAGGAGAACTTTAAACAATTTTTCTCATGCTAAAATTTATGCAAATTTCTGAGTGTTGGTGGAAAATTTCAATTTTTAGTCGAAATTATTGAACGGGTGACGAAATTAAAAAGAAAGTAATTATTCCGAGTTTAATTATATGATGAAGGGGAGCTTTAATCAAATTTCTCAAGTCAAAATTTGTTCAAATTTTTGAGTGCCGGTTGAAAATTTTAATTTTTATGTCGAAATTCTTGAATTTTAAAGGCTCATGTAATAGGTGACAGAATTCGAAAAAACTTAATTTTTTTCAGGTTTTATCGTATTATTATGGGGAGCCTTAACCAAACCTTCTCAATATTAAATATGGGTAAATGTTTTAGTGTTGGTGCAAATTTTCAATTTTTTTCGAAATTCGTGAGTTTTTTTTTTGAAAATGAAAATATTATTAATATTGAATCAAAACATGAGATAATGGTTCTCATGGCAGAGTACAAAACAAAGCTACCACCTAGGCAAAAAAAACCAAGTACACAAAAAGGACTAAAGCAAAACTTAAGAGCGTGCCTCATTAAAACCTTGATAGGTAAAACCCAATGGGAAAAAAGCCTAATAAGGAAAAAGAGTACACCACTCAAAAGAGAGCCAAAATTGCACACCTACACATGCCTCAAAACAAACCCAACTACAAGAATCCAATAATAGCCCACAGCAAACAAAACACCACAAATTGCAGCATTCTTCAATATCATGAATTAAAAGTCCTCCCTTACCAACCCACCACCAACATCAAGATGAAACCTCAACCATAAACCGATCAAAAATGACCAGCCCGCCCCATAATTCATCAAAGGACTCGCAACAGCTATCATGCTCACCACTATATCCACAGCACTAAAACACCACATTACATAGCTGCATAACCCAAGACTTCTACTGCTAAGAGCTCCACAATTACAACTTAATGCTGCATAAAAATCCTCCTCCCAACCAAGACCTTGCATAAAATCGCTGCATAAAAATCCCCATGATGCATGACTATAAACACCATCTGCACTATATCTAATAACATACGATCAGACTCAAGAAAAATCAAAGCATCAAGCATTCATTCATCAATAGCCCAACACCTCCCCTTATGAACAGCAACTTCACATTAATTAACCAAGTCATATGCATAAAATTCCCTCTCCTATTTTTGAGAAAAAGCAAAACAGCGCCAGCAAAATGAGCAACAACATCACCATCAAAATTTCGACCACAACAAGCCAAAAGCCACCAGCAAAAATTACAGCAGCTGCTTTGTCTCTTTCCAAATAGCCAAAGACCAGGCATGTCACTTAAGATGAGGATGATTTTGTCGAATTTGAGCCTCTAAACCTCTAAGCATCAAGGCTTCAGATCCTCGTGGCTTCAAACCTAGCTTCTTCCCCAAAAGCCACGTTCGTTGCGCACGAGTCGTCACTCCGTCCTCCCCCAGAACAGGTTCTAAAATATCATCTGGCAGCGATTTTGGCTTGTTCTTACTACCTTTTGGACGTCCCCGTTGAGACCCAGAAGCAGGATTTTCTTCACAAACAGGGAACAAACGTTGCTGTTGTACCACTGTTGCAGGGCGTGAATTGCTCACAGGAGAAGGAAAAGAAGCTGCAAACGTGTCTTGTCTAACAATTTGATTAGGAGAAGTGTGAACAAAAACCTGGGAATCGACACATTGATGATGGTTGTGAAGCGCGTTAAAAGGAAAATTAGAATAATCCAAACGCGGCTCCCCCTGATTAAAGCAAGACGCGTTTTGATAAGCAAAAGGAGAAAAAAAAACACGTCCCTCCACCTGGCTGATGATGGAAAATACGTGAGTCCCAGAAATAATAATAAGGCTGCCAAAAATAATTTGATTTCAAGAAAAAATCTTGTGCATTAAAGGAAAATCTTGTAACAACATTTTTTTGAGCACAATCTGTGGCAGAATTCTGTTTCTGTTTTCTCAAGATTTGAATTTCCTCCTCTGATTTCTCCTGGGCCCTCAAAGATTTTTTCCAATCCTTAATTTCCTCCACTGAATATCCTGAATCAATTAAAACTTGTAACTGATTCCCTTCTTCCTCTCCTAACGTTACGTCATTCACGTTAGAATTCAAATTTTGAAACTTCTCTGATGAAGCTAACGTGAAAGGCTCCTCCACCATCAAACACTCAGGTCGCCTACCAGATACCACCACCGGCGACTCAACCACCACCATCTCATCCTCACAAGGCTCTGGTTCTACCGTCGCATCACTTTCTGAATCTGAAACGTCTGACTCCGTCCACGGAATCAACAGCTGTTGACGAAAACCTGGATAACTTGAGCGTGATCAGGCTCCACTACTACCATAATTATCTCGCCATCCAGCAAAATTGAAATCTCCCGCGCCGCCACTAGAGGTTCTGGAGCATCAACAAGAACACGTGCCACATCAAAACGGGCTCGAGATGATGTCGGATGATCCAGGCACACCAGCCTCGAGAAAGTGCACACAACCGCATCAAAGAAATCATAAGACCATGCATAGACTGGCACCCGATGCACCTTGAGCCAGACTAATGAACTTCGCGAACGCGTCTGACGTGTGCACGGAGTAATCACCATAAACTTCTGTTTCAAGAACTCCTTCCCTTCCTGCAACACCACCCTCATGTCATCTGCAGATTGGAACTCTAACAAAACTTCTCTAGCACTCAGTGGCTTCACACGAATCACAAAGGAATGGAACTCATTTACAAATGCTTGTAGCACCTCAATGGTATAAACCTCCCGCACAGTACCCTCAGCACAACAATTCATCCTATCTTTTAACTCTTGAGAGGTTATGAATCACATCCTGCGTCGCCACTGACTTATGAGTGTTACCTGCCACCTTCACGTCTTCATGTGTTCCCCCTTGCTTAGGTCGCCATTCCCATTTTGGAGACCTCGTAGGAAATTTCGTCTGCCACACCTTCTTGGGACTGCTCCGTGATTCATACCTCGCCTTATTGACCCGCAACACAGATTGCAAAACAAAAGCACCATCCATACACCGTACCGCTGCCGCAGCATCTCGTTCCTGCTCGTATCTGACAAAAGCAAAACGAAATCGTCGGCCAGGCTTTCGTCGTGATGGCAAATAGACGCCAACCACTGTGCCAAAACGTCTGAATTCATTCCTTATCTGATGATAGGTGACAACATCCTCAATGCCATCAATAAACACCGCAAAACCATCCTTCCGCCACCGGCGGTCCGCCGGCGACATCTAGAGGAGAAGAAATTTCATTGATTTTCATGGTATAAAGAAGGAAGGATTTAACTATGTTTTACTCAAAATAAATATTATGACTTTCTTTAGTATCGGTATAGTTTTTTAGTTTTTAGCTGTAATTCCTGTGTTTTAAAGGTGTTAGCCCATGGAATAAGTGACGAAATCCGAAAAAAATTAAATTCTTCACTTTTCATAATATGATCAAGGAGAACTTTAAAAAAACTTTCTCATGCTAAAATTTGTGCAAATTTCTGAGTGTTGGTGGAAAATTTCAATTTTTCGTCGAAATTCTTGAATTTTAAAGGTATTACCTTTGGAATGGGTGACGAAATTTAAAAAAAGTAATTTTTCAGAGTTTCATTATATGATGAAGTTGAGCTTTAATGAAACTTTATCAAGCCATAAATTTTTCAAAATTTTGAGAGCTTGTTGAAATTTTTAATTTTTTGTCGAAATCCATGAAATTTTAAAGGTATAGCCTATGGAATGGGTGACGGAATTCAAAAAAAATTAATGTTTTCGAGTTTCATCGTATGATTATGGGGAGCCTTAACCAAACCTTCTCAACGTAAAATATAGGCAAATGTTTTAGTGTTGGTGCAAATTTTCAATTTTTTGTCGAAATTTGTGAGTTTTAAAGTTGTTAGTTCATGAATTTAGTTGTGAAATCTAAAAAAATTAATTTTTTGAGGTTCATGGTATAAAGAAGGAAGGTTTTAACTATGTTTTACTCAGGATTAATATTATGACTAGGGGTGAGCAAAAAAACCGGCCCGACCCAAAACTGACGAAACCGAACAAAAAACACGCTATCGGTCGGGTCGGTTGGTCGTTCGGGTAAGGAAAAGCATTGAAACAGTTTGGGACGGGTGAATTCGGTCGGGTGCGGGTTGGGAATTTAAAACCCATCGGTACCCGACCCCACTCGACATTATCTTTCTGCCCAAAATTTCCTCGATCTGTGCACTTTCAAACTTTCAATATATATTTAATTATATTTTTGTCATGTAATTCTGTCACCTAATACTAGTACCACTGCAGAAACACAGCCAGTCAGCTACTATTTCCAATCCATCACGTAATGTCACATTATGTCTACTTTTTTATCTTTTTTAATTAATGTAAAACTTTAAAGGGAAAGAAGAACAACTAAAGTTACTGAAGCATAAATTGGTGGTCAGGAACATCCATACTTGAAACTTCCAAAGAAATATCCTAAACTTGCAGGTCTAAGCATCACCTTTGTTGCACCACAGTGGCTCATAATCTCCATCAAATCCTAAACTTGCAGGAACATTTAGCTATGTTATTTTGCATGCTCATAATCTCCATCAGATCATTTCCAGAAAGGGTAAAAGTATCCCACGGTGGCTTCCTTCCATCTTCATCTACTACACCTTCAACCTTCCATTACACTAGCTTCTTCCTTCATATCAACAACTCTTCCCCTCCACACTCTCGTTTCTCTCATTCTCTCAAGCTTCCCTTTTACATTTCTTCTCCTGCATGTTACTTATAAGTCGTCTCACTGTTTCTCTCTTGAATCGAAGGTTGTCTCCATCGCCGCTCCTCTGTTTTTTTTTCTGGTTAACCACCCGCCCCAACTCACCCGAACCGCCCGATAACCCGTGCAACCCGAACCCGACGTAACCGATCAATCCCACAGTCGGAATCGGTTCTAAAAAATGGAGATTTTCACCCGCTCAAACCCGCCACTGTTCACCCGAACCTGAACCGACTCACCCGATGCTCACCCCTAATTATGACTTTCTTCAGTATCGGTATAGTTCTTTTGTTTTTTGTTGTAATTCTTGTGTTTTAAAGGTGTTAGCCCATGGAATAAGTGACGAAATCCGAAAAAAACTAAATCCTTCACTTTTCGTAATATGATGAAGGAGAAATTTAAACAAAATTTCTCAAGCTAAAATATGTGCAAATTTCTGAGTGTTAGTGGAAAATTTCAATTTTTAGTCGAAACTTTTTGAATTTTTAAGGTATTAGCCCTTGGAATGAGTGACGAAATTTGAAAAATGTAACTTTTCATAGTTTCATTATATGATAAGGGGAGCTTTAATGAAACTTTCGAAAGCCAAAATTTGTTCAAAATTTTAATTGCTAGTTGAAATTTTTAATTTTTTGTCGAAATTCTTGAATTTAAAGCCCATGAAGTGCGTGACAGAATTCATAAAAAATTAATTTGAGTTTCATCGTATGATTATGGGGAGCCTTAAAAAAACCTTCTCAAAGTAAAATATGGGCAAATGTTTTAGTATTGGTGCAAATTTTCAATTTTTTATCGAAATTCATGAGTTTTAAAGGTGTTAACCCATGAATTTAGTTGCGAAATCTAAAAGAATTAATCTTTTTGAGTTTCATGGTATAAAGAATGGAGTCTTTAACTTTGTTTTACTCTGGATTAATATTATGTAGTTATTTAGTATCAGTATAGTTTTTTTTTAGTATCGGTATAGTTCTTTTGTTTTTAGTTGTAATTCCTGTGTTTTAAAGGTGTTAGTCCATGGAATAAGTGACGAAATTCGAAAAAAATTAAATTCCCTACTTTTTGTAATATGATGAAGTAGAACTTTGAACAAACTTTCTCATGCTAAAATTTGTGCAAATTTCTGAGTGTTGGTGGAAATTTTTTAATTTTAGTCGAAATTCTTGAATTTTAAAGGTATTAGCCCTTCGAATGGGTGACAGAATTCAAAAAAAGTAAATTTTCAGAGTTTCATTATATGATGAAGGAGAGATTTAATAAAACTTTCTCAAGCCAAAATTTGTTCAAAATTTTGAGTGCTGGTTGAATTTTTTTATTTTTTGTCGAAATTCTTGAGTTTTAAAGGTAGCCCATGAAATGGGTGTCGGAATTCAAAAAAAATTAATGTTTTCGAGTTTCATCGTATGATTATGGCGAGCCTTAACAAAACCTTCTCAACGTAAAATATGGGCAAAGGTTTTTGTGTTGGTGCAAATTTTCAATTTTTTGTCGAAATTCGTGTTTTAAAGGTGTTAGCCCATCATTTTAGTTGCGAAATCTAAAAAAAATTAATCTTTTTAAGTTTCATGGTATAAAAAAGGGAGGTTTTAACTATGTTTTACTCAGGATTAATATTATGAATTTCTTTAGTATCGGTATAGTTTTTTTTTGTTTTAGTTGTAATTATTGTGTTTTAAAGGTGTTAGCCCATGAAATAAGTGACGAAATCCGAAAAAATTAAATTCCCCACTTTTCGTAATATGATGAAGGAGAACTTTAAACAAACTTTCTCATGCTAAAATTTGTGCAAATTTTTGAGTGTTGGTCGAAATTTTCAATTTTTAGTCGAAATTCTTGAATTTTAAAGGTAATTCAGACTCATGTGACAAGCAATGGTCCTGAAAGAATCACTAATAAGATTCCACACTTAGAAGTCCATTTACTACGGAATTTAGACAAAAATGGACTTGTGATCCTGGGATCTTTGGTAGAAGTTGGCGATATTTTAGTGGGTAAATTAACGCCTCAAATGGCGAAAGAATCCTCGTATGCCCCGGAAGATAGATAATTACTAGCTATACTTGGGATTCAGGTCCCCCCAAAAATGAAATTATTAATGAAAAGGAGATCTTGGAATTCATAAGAGATTTCTCCTTGTCCATGTACCATTCCATTTGACCTTTTAGGTCCAAACGTCGCCTCGACGATTATGCCACTATGCTCTTAAGCATATATGCGCTAGATAGACTTCTGCAATCGTGATTTATTTACTCATGTGAACAGTTTTCTATAGAAAAGAGATAGAATAGTTCATTCCAAAAAAGTGTTTATTTTTCACGAGGTACGTACAACTATAAATAAATATTTGTTACTGAATCGACCATAGACCCATTCCTTTTTTATTTTGGAGTATTAAAAATACTCATAATTCTGAGCTTCATGTTACTCATCCAAGCAATATTATGTGATTAGCCCATGAAATGGGTGACAGAATTCAAAAAAAGTAAATTTTCACAGTTTCATTATCTGATGAAGAAAAGCTTTAATAAAACTTTCACAAGCAAAAATTTGTTCAAAATTTTGACTGCTGGTTGAAAATTTTAATTTTTTGTCAAAATTCTTGAATTTTATAGGTAGCCCATGGAATGAGTGACGAAATTCAAAAAAAATTTAATGTTTTCGAGTTTCATAGAATGATTATGGGGAGCTTTAACCAAACCTTCTCAACGTTTCAAGAATTAATCTTTTTGAGTTTCATGATATAAATAAGGGAGACTTTAACTATGTTTTACTCAGGATTAATATTATGAAGTTCTTTAGTATTGGCATAGTTTTTTTTTTTGTTTTTAGCTGTAATTCTTGTGTTTTAAAGGTGTTAGCTCATGGAATAAGTGACGAAATTCGAAAAAAATTAAATTCCCCACTTTTCGTAATATGATGAAGGAGAACTTTAAACAAACTTTCTCATGCTAAAATTTGTGCAAATTTCTGAGCGTTGGTGGAAATTTTTAATTTTTAATCGAAATTCTTGAATTTTAAAGATATTAGCCCTTGGAATGGGTGACAGAATTCAAAAAAGTAATTTTTCAGAGTTTCATTATATGATGAAGGAGAGCTTTAATAAAACTTTCTCAAGTAAAAATTTGTTCAACATTTTGGGTGCTGGTTGAAAATTTTAATTTTTTGTCAAAATTCTTGAATTTTAAAGGTAGCTAATGGAATGGTGACGGAATTCAAAAAAAATTAATGTTTTCGAGTTTCATCGTATGATTATGGGGAGCTTTAACCGAACCTTCTCAACGTAAAATATGAGCAAATGTTTTAGTGTTGGTGCAAATTTTCAATTTTTTGTCGAAATTCGTGAGTTTTAAAGGTGTTAGCCCATGAATTTAGTTGCGAAATCTAAACGAATTAATCTTTTTGATTTTTATGATATAAAGAAGGGAGTCTTTAACTATGTTTTACTCATGATTAATATTATGAATTTCTTTAGTATCGGTGTAGTTTTATGTTTTTAGCCGTAATTCCTTTGTTTTTTTTTTGGAAATGAAGTATATATAAATATAATGGAAAGATGTCCAAGTATAAAGGCTAAAAAACGCCCAAACAGTACAGAGGGAAGCTAAAAACCAACTTCATATATAAGAGAAGAATGGTAGAAAAAACCAACATTTCATCCATTGATACAGCAAAAACAGCAGTAGAAAGAAAACAAATAACACAACCACAAACCAAGGGAGCAGCGACGGAAACAGAGCAGCCCAAAAGCTCCACCATAGGAGGAAGACAACAGCTCCTCAGCAGGCCAGAAACAGCAAAAGGAGGCTCAAAATTCCGCAAGAGAGCCACAAGGGAAGACAACAAGATTAGCTCAAACCTACGAAACAAGAAATGGCAGTAGCATCTACAAAAATCACAGCAGCAGCTACAAGAAACTCTCAAGATAGCCATGGACAGCGCACCAGAAGCAGAAAATCAAGCAAGAGCTGCAATCTCAACGGGTTTCAGAACACCACCATAAGTCATTTATTCTATTGCAGCCGGATTTAGCTAAAGAATCAGCCGAAGAATTTGCCTCACGAAAAATGTGGGAACGAAAAATGTGGGAAACACCCAAACAATTGACCAAGGGAAGCAAGTAATCTATTTAAAGGTGGAATAAGTGACGAAATCCGAAAAAAATTAAATTCCCCACTTTTCCTAATATGATGAAGGAGAACTTTAAACAATTTTTCTCATGCTAAAATTTATGCAAATTTCTGAGTGTTGGTGGAAAATTTCAATTTTTAGTCGAAATTCTTGAACGGGTGACGGAATTAAAAAGAAAGTAATTATTCTGATTTTCATCATATAATGAAGGGGTGCTTTAACCAAATTTTCTCAAGCTAAAATTTGTCCAAATTTCTGAGTCTTGGTAGAAATTTCTATTTTTTAGTCAAAATTTTTGAATTTTAAAGGTATTAGCCCTTGGAATTGAGTGATAGAATTAAAAAAAGTAATAATTCAGAGGCCATGAAAAGTATAGGCAAATTAACAATACTGAAAGACAACTTACTCGATTGAAGAAGACATGATTCTTGAAGATTTAAGATCTGACACTTTAAGTGTTTAACAAAATGAGATGAAATATTTAGTAATTTTTTGTAAGTTGAGTGGGAGATGAAGGCCTTTATATAAGGGTATTAAACTAGAAAAATATTATAAATAATTAAAAAAAATAAAAATTGGATTAGTGAAATGGCTACATGAACCCATTTTCTTATACAAAACTTACGGAAAACTGACATTACTCTGGCATACATGATATGTGAATGATAAGATCGAGGTATTTTCTTGAATGAAATAAACACAAAAATATTAATTTCAAGGAAAACCGGATCAATTTCGGCATGAAAGACATGTTACAATAAGATACATTATGAAGTCATAACATAGGATCCACTAGCTTAAATGAAATGAAGACAAAAAATAACAATTTCAAGGAAAATCGGTGTAGTTACACCATGAAGGACATGTCACATATAAGATGCATCAACTTTTGCAGAAAGTGGATTAATTGGATCAAAAGTTGTTTATGCTCAGCTACTGTATCTGTGTTGGTGAACGGAAGCCTAGGCGAGGAATTTAATATGGAGAAAGGGTTGCGACAAGGGGATCCTTTAGCTCCTTTTTTGTTCTTGATTGTCGCGGAAGGACTTAACAGATTATTTTTCCAAGCAGTGAGTAATGGCAGCTATGTGGGTTTCAAGTTTGGAAATAATAATGCTTTGGAAATTTCAATGTTACAGTTTGCTGACGACATTGTGTTTCTGGGAGAGGCATCTATGAGTAATATTGCGACAGTAAAATGTGTGCTGAGGTGCTTCGAATTGGCATCAGGTCTGAAAGTAAATTTCCACAAAAGTCGATTAGCAGGGATAGCTGTGGAGGGTAATAACTTAGCCAGGTTTGCTGCTGTGTTAAATTGTAAATTGATGACTATCCCTTTTGTATACTTGGGTATTCCAGTTGGTGGGAAACCGAGAGGAGCACAGCTATGGGAACCAGTAATTGCTAAAATCAGGAAAAAGTTGTCTAAATGGAAGCAAAAAACAGTGTCTTTTGGAGGTAGGATTTTCCTAATACAAAGCGTGCTAACTGCCTTACCCCTGTTTTTCCTTTCTTTTTTCAAGCTGCCGATAGGGGTTGGCAAAAGCTGTGTCCGCTTGATGCGCAATTTTTTATGGGGAGGCTCTGAAAATGAAAACAAAATTGCCTAGGTGAAATGGACGGACGTCTGTAAGCCCAAAGAGCTTGGGGGTTTGGGGATCAAGGATCTTTTTACTTTTAACAAAGCCTTGCTTGGGAAATGGAGATGGCGGTATTTGACGGAACCTGACAGTCTTTGGAGGAGGGTAATTGAAGCTCAACCTGATCACTATTCTTGTGGTTCTTCTTGGTGGAATGACATTCTGTCCTTGTGTCCGGAAGATGCTGATGGTTGGTTCTCTTCGGGGTTGAAAAAGCTGGTTGGGGAGGGAGATCAAACAAAGTTCTGGTCTGAGGATTGGCTTGGTTCAGGGTTATTATCCGCAAGGTTTCGCCGGCTGTATAATTTGTCAATAAATAAATACAGCAGCATAAAGGAGCTTGGTTTTTGGGAGGGTGGTGTCTGGAAGTGGAGGTTTGAGTGGCGTCGCTGTTTGAGAGGATGAGAATTATCTTGGCTGCAGGACCTGGAGTTAGTCATAAATTGTGGGAGGGTGATAGAGGGGAGGGGTGATAAGTGGGTGTGGGAGCCAGGGGATGGAGGGATTTATTCTGTTAACACAACTTACTCTGTTTTGCAGGTAAATCATCTGGAGACTCCGGCGTGTGACTTTAAACAAATCTGGTCAGCGCCCGCACCTTCTAACGTGAGGGCTTTTGTGTGGCGGTTGATGCTGAATCGGATTCAAACAAGGGACAACTTAAGACGTCGGCAAGTACTTTTCAACCCGGATGATTTGACTTGTCCGTTTTGCACTACGGTGGAGGAGTGTAGCGGTCATCTTTTCTTCACTTGCGTATTCTCTATGGGCGTGTGGCAAGCACTGCATCGCTGGTTGGGGATATCTGTGGCTTTACCGGCTTCAACTCTGGCCAATTTTGCCCAGTTTTCAATCACAGCAAGGAATAAAAATCAGCGTCTTGGGGAACTAGCTATCTGGATAGCTACTGTTTGGTCGCTTTGGATACAGCGGAATTCTATTATTTTCAGGAACAATGCCTTGGACCATAGCTACCTCCTTGATCTGATTCAATCTCGTTCCTGGCACTGGCTCAAAGCGAAATTCTGCGGGTTTACTTATTCTCTTTATGAGTGGAAATCTTGTCCTTTGGAGTGCCTCTCTTCTCTGTAGGACCGCTGTCAATTCATCTCCATCTCATGTTGGGGCCATCTCTAACGTGAGGTTGCTGTAAAAATGCTAGGTAATTGGGTGGAAAGGCCTACGAATGTTGTTGCTACATTGGATTCCAATTCTGTGCTTGTGAGGGTCTTGGTCGTGTGGACACTTGATGAGTTTGCTGGCTGTTAGTGTTTGGTATTTTTGGTTTAGTTGGCTTTGTAATATGAAACAGGGAGGGTTATAGGCATGCTTGTTGGTGGGTTAGATGGTTTCTTTTTTACTAGTCTGTATTTTATCTATCTTCTCCTTTTCTTCTCTTTTGTATTCGGGTTAAGCACCCCTTGTGCTAGTTGAATACAATTCTTTGGCTTACCTAAAAAAACATATAAGATGCATCATAAAGTCATAACATGGGCCCGCTTGCTTAAATGAAATGAAGACAGAAACAACAATTTCAAAGAAAATCAGCACAATTGCGGCATAAATGACATGTGATGAAGAAGTCTTCTTATCATAAAATTGATTTCCTTAATCTAACATAGTATTGTAAAATATCTAAAATAATACTAGGTTGGACAACCAAAACTTGCAGTAAACCACAAAATTAGGGCATTTATAGTATATGGCCGATTAGATACATGATAAAGTCCTATTATGAGGCTCATTTGTTTAAATTAAATTAAGAGAAAAATAATAATTTCAAGAAAAACCAGAACAGTTTCAAGGAAAAGCAGAACAATTCTGGCATGAAAGACATGTCACAAATAAGATACATCATAAAGTCCAAAAAAGGAGTCTGCTTGTTTAAATGAAAAGAAGAAAAAAAATCTCATATTTGTGGGGGAAAAAACAAAGTGAAAAGGCAATATATACTTACAAAATACATTTTCGTGCTTGGAAGATGCAATCTAGAAATGAGAGAAACTGAATTGAAGCCTGAGACGTTGGAGATTTAGTCCCCAAGGGGAGAAGGATTGTGAAGGTTAGGGTTGTTGTCGTCATGATGATAAAAGTTGGTATAACTTTTTTAGAAGAGAGACTATGTAGTTGCGCTTAAAGTCAGCTAAGATGAGAGGAGACAATCGAATGGTGGACGGAAAACACTATTTAAGTTTATGTGGGTTTAGGGTTAGTGGATAAGATGGGAAAAGAGAGATAGAAGTGTCGGTGCCAGAGTAATGAATAAAGGACATAGTGGTGGCCGACACGGAAGAAAGGGACGCTTAGAGTCAGCTAAGATGAGAGGAGACAATCGAATGGTGGGTGGAAAACACTATTTGAGTTTATGTGAGTTTAGGGTTAGTGGATAAGATGGGGAAAGAGAGATAGCGGTGTCAGGCCAGAGTAATGAATGAAGGACAAAGCGGTGGCCGACACAAAAGAAATGGTTGATCTCAGGAATAAAAGGAGAGCGGAAAGATCACATTGGATGCAAGAAAGAAATGAGTGATGAGAAATTGGGAATTAGGAAGCATAATTTCATGTAGTACTAAATTCTACGCAGGTCGGTGATCCAAAGGTAGGGGTGGAAATAGGCCAGGCGGCTCGTCAGGGGCCTATGGCTTGGCTCGTTAGAGGCTCGGCTCGACTCGGCTCGTTTATTAACAAGGTCAGGCTTAGGCTTTTTTAAAAGCTTGATTAATTAAAAAGGTCAGGCACAAACTATTAAAAAAGCCTATTTGGCCTAACAGGCCGACCTATTTATATATTATTTTTATTAATAATATAAATAAATATAATATAATATAATAATATATTATTTGATTTTTTTTAAACTTATGTATACTTTAGTATAAAAGAAAACCCTAAGTTTCTACCCTAACCTAGATTAGAAAGGTTCAAGACATATTCAGCATAGCACATCATCAGCCGCACAGGACGCAGGCTGCAGCCAGCCACCACTGCCGGTCTGCCGCTGCCAAGTCCACCTCTCCCCCAAACCGCAAGTCACCACTCACCACCACCGTTTTACAAGAATTGCAGGTGTCTATTTTTATTTAAAAAGAAAGTGCAATGATATATAAAAGGCTTATTAGCCCTCCAGCCTAATGACATTCTTTTGATATAATTGTCTGTTAAATAGGCTTTTAAGCAGGCTTGTAGGCCAGGTCAGGCCTTAGAAAATGTCAGGCCAAGCCGTAAAATTTGGCCTATTGATAGGCCACAGGCCAGGCTTGGGCCACGAAAAGAGAATGCAGGCCAGGCCTAGGCCACGCAAAGCTCGGCTCGGCCCGGCCTATTTCCACCCCTATCCAAAGGTAAACCTAAACCTGTCACGACTCGACATTAGATCAGACTAGGCACAATACATTTGTTCCCATTTTATACAACCGAGTTGGTTCAAGCACACGACCCAGTAAGCTAAAATTTTCATGCTACACGTCCAAATCATGATTCATGTCATTTGATTATATTAGAATATGTGACCATTGATGGACTTAGTTATGATTAATATATACGAAAGTCACTTTAATCCTATGTTGATATAATTGATAGACGGATTGGTTATAAATACATTTTATTTTTTGGAAAGCAAGGTTGAGCTAACTTTGGTTATTTTAAAGCATAATTAGTGTTTTTTACCCGCGCGTTGCACCGGAAATATGTTTATTGTATTTGATACATAAATTAATACTTTGATTATTAAAAATATATTAAACAACGAATGAAATAGAAAAGTCAGAATTGATGAGAAAAGTGGAGATAAAGACTTCTCTTCTAAGCCCGATTGAGACCAAGAGGAACTCATTTCACATTTTTCGTAAATATGAAGACGATAACACAAATCATAGATATAAGGAATTATCAACATATTAATCTTAAAAAAAATTAATGTGATAGTAGCACAAATCAGGATTGTGTAAGATATATCATAAAGTATAACATTATTGTGTCTATTCCAACTAAGTAGGGATGACAATGGGTAGGTACTATAGTACCATCTCCATACCCGCGTTTTTAAAAATTACATGTACTCGTCTGCATACTCACGTGGGTAGCAACTCGAGGCTCCCAACCTTTAAACAATTCAATGTCATTACAGGAAGCTATCCATCTTTGCCAAAATCTAAATCTATGGATTATAATGGGTCTCAAAATCATAGGGTACCCGAAAAAATATCCACTATCGGTATGGTAAAAAACCGCTAAATGGGTATGAGGTTGAGTATAAATAATTACCCACAAAAAATAGTGGGTATGGGTGCGGGTATGAGCACTATAGTACCCAACCGGCGCATATCCGCACACATATGTTATTATTATTATTATTATTATTATTATTATTATTTGGGAATATATTAAAAAATTAACTTAAGCTATAGCTTTCAAACTCACTCTTTTTAAAAAAAAGTTAAGGGTATATTAATTAATACTCTAAAAATAAATAATAAATAAATTAAGATAAAATCAAAAAATAAACCACCTAAATCCTAATCAAATCTAAAATTTAAAAATGTATTTTTTTTACTCTAAAAATAAATCAAAAATAAATTAAGATAAAATCAAGAAATATACAATATAAATCCTAATCAAATCTAAAATTTTAAAATGTATTTTTTTTATGAGAATTAATCTGAGAATGACACGTGTTATTTTTTTTCCAATTAGTGAATATTCTGCACCCTAGAAGATTTTCTTTTCATCAATCCTTTTGCTTTTGATTAAGAAGAGAAAAGCAAGAATCCTTGAAGCATATGACATCTTACAATTAGTTGAAGAACAAAATCAATTCATGAAGAAGATTGAAACGGAAACCTAAAATGAAGTCTTGAAGAATAAAATACCCTCCTTCACCAATTTGAAAGGAATGTGGTGAAAGAATTGTATTTAGTGTATTTGTGAATCTTGGGGTGGAACCCTTGTGAAACAAAAAATCAAAGGCACATTTCAGTCAAGAGAAACAAAAAATGGTGTATTGCCCCATATGTGCGCACCCCAACAAATTATCTATATATGTAAGAAAAAACAAAATAATTCTCCCACCCAAAATAATTGTGGTTACTTCACCAATAAACTTATACTAACAATCAATTTAAATTGAACTTAAGGAAATATATAGAGCAAAGTAAGATAAGTCACCCAATTGACATACTAAAACATGAGTATATGCAAAACTAATGAGTTTGAGGAAAACATGAACCAACCTTAAGAATGGGCTAAACATACTCATGAAGATTAAATGTGAGCTCTTCATATGCTTTCATCAATTTGACTGACATGTGAATCATTAAAAAAATAATAGTAAGTTGTGCATCATTCACATATAGTGCAAATAGTATGCTTATACACACAGCTCAAACATGAAGAATAAAAACGGGCAAAATTTGAGAAATGAATATAAATTCAGGCTATCCTAAGTTTCTTAAATTTCTATAAATTATACCAAAATCTGGTTTAGAATGGTTTCACACGCATGAATTTCTACAAACTATACTAAAATCTGGTTTAAAAAAATACAAAAGCGGAAGAAGAACAATAGAAAAAACATTACATCAGAATCAAAACATTACGTCTTCAACAATGATTCGTCAAAGGGTCTATGCAAAAATTTGTAAACTTTTGGATCAAAACACACAAAATATGCGAAATTTAAGAATCCAGGATTGAATTACGAACAAAGGATAAACTGAAATTGCACAAACCATCAATCACAACATGATAAACTCTTCTTCACGTAACATCATCTTACGGCATACCTCTGTCCTGATCGCGATACGTGGCAGAGGTAGAAATAGCAGCTATCAAATCTCTACGTGTCCATGGTAGCTTTGTGGACCCTCAGCACCAAATCAACTCCGTTTTCTTAGAATTAACATTAAATAAATAATAAGATAAATTAAGATAAAATAAAAAAATAAACAACCTAAATCCTAATCAAATCTAAACTTTAAAAAGGTACTAAATAAAGATAGAGAAAAACTAACAAAATCTAGCAAATCACAATAAAAAACTCATAAAATCCTGAATTAAATAAAAATATGAAAATTCAATAAAAATACCATAAAATTCATTTATAATCTAAAAGTAACTCAAAAATAAAATAAAATATTTCATGAAATTAAAATTAAAAATAAACAATAAATAAGGATAGATAAAAACTATCAAAATCTAGCAAATCACAATAAAAACTCATAAAATCCTGCATTAATTAGAAATCCGAAAATTCAATAAAAATTAATTATTATACTCTATAAATAAATGTAAAATAAAATAAAATATTTCCTGGAAGTAAAATTAAATAAATAATAATATAAAATTAAGAAATAAACAACCTAAATCCTAATCAAATCTAAAATTTAAAAAGGTACTAAATAAAGATAGATAAAAACTACCAAGACTAGCAAATCACAATAAAAACTCATAAAATCCTGAATTAATTAAAAATCCAAAAATTTAAGAAAAATTAATTAATATACTCTAAAAGTAAATCTAAAATAAAATAAAGTATTTCCTGGATTTAAAATAAAATAAATAATAAGACAAATTAAAATAAAATTAAGAAATAAACAACCTAAATCCCAATCAAATCTAATATTAAAAAATGTATTAAATAAAGATACATAAAAACTAACAAAATCTAGCAAATCACAATAAAAACTCATAAAATCCCGAATTAATAAAAAATTAAAAAATTCAATAAAAATTAATCAATATATTCTAAAAATAAATTTAAAATAAATTAAAAGACCAAAACCTATCTTTTAAAATAATATCAATCAATTATTTTAGAATATATAAAATTAAAACATATATCAGTTGAAAATTATATCTTCTAAAATAATATCAATTAATTAGGTTAGAATCAATCAATATATATTAGAAAAGAAGAACTTCCATAGTGACGTGTCAGCACCAGATTAATTCTTAGTGACGTGTCAGCACTAGATTAATTCTCATAAAAATTATTTCACGTGTCAATTTGTTAGAGGATATAATTTTCAATTGATATATGTTTTAATTTTATATATTCTAACCTAATTAATTGATATTATTTTAGAAGATATAAGTTTCAATTGATATATGTTTTAATTTTAAATATTCTAAAATAATTGATTGATATTATTTTAAAAGATAAGATTTTGTCTTTTAATTTATTTTTAGAATATATTGATTAATTTTTATTGAATTTTCGAATTTTTATTAATTCGGGATTTTATGAGTTTTTATTGTGATTTGCTAGATTTTGTTAGTTTTTATCTATCTTTATTTAATACAGTTTTTAATATTCAATTTTATTGGGATTTAGGTTGTTTATTTCTTAATTTTATTTTAATTTATCTTATTATTTATTTTATTTTGAATCCAGGAAATACTTTATTTTATTTTAGATTTACATTTAGAGTATATTAATTAAATTTTCTTAAATTTTCGGATTTTTATTTAATTCAGAATTTTATGAGTTTTTATTGTGATTTGCTAGACTTGGTAGTTTTTATCTATCTTTATTTAGTACCTTTATAAATTTTAGATCTGATTAGGATTTAGGTTGTTTATTTCTTAATTTCATCTTATTATTTATTTAATTTTACTTCCAGGAAATATTTTATTTTATTTTACATTTATTTATAGAGTATAATAATTAATTTTTATTGAATTTTCGGATTTTTAATTAATGCAGAATTTTATGAGTTTTTATTGTGATTTGCTAGATTTTGATAGTTTTTATCTATCCTTATTTATTATTTATTTAATTTTAATTTCATGAAATATTTAATTTTATTTTTGAGTATAAATGAATTTTTATGGTATTTTTATTGAATTTTCATATTTTTATTTAATTCAGGATTTTATGAGTTTTTTATTGTGATTTGCTAGATTTTTGTAGTTTTTATCTATCTTTATTTAGTACCTTTTCAAAGTTTAGATTTGATTAGGATTTAGGTTGTTTATTTCTTGATTTTATCTTAATTTATCTTATTATTTATTTAATGCTAATTCTAAGAAAAGGGAGTTGATTTGGTGCTGAGGGTCTACAAAGCTACCATGGACACGCAGAGATTTGATAGCTGTTATTTCTACCTCTGCCACATGTCGCGATCAGGACAGAGGTATGCCGTAAGATGATGTTACGTGAAGAAGAGTTTATCATGTTGTGCTTGATGGTTTGTGTCATTTCAGTTTATCCTTTGTTCGTAATTCAATCCTGGATTCTTAAATTTCACATATTTTGTGTGTTTTGATCCAAAAGTTTACAAATTTTTGCATAGACCCTTTAACGAATCATTGTTGAAGACGTAATGTTTTGATTATGATGTAATGTTTTTTCTATTGTTCTTCTTCCGCTTTTGTATTTTTTTAAACCAGATTTTAGTATAGTTTGTAGAAAGCCATGCGTGTGAAGTCATTCTAAACCAGATTTTGGTATAATTTATAGAAATTAACGAAACTTAGGATAGCCTGAATTTATATTCATTTCTCAAATTTTGCCCGTTTTTATTCATCATGTTTGAACTGTGTGTATAAGCATACTATTTGCATTGTATGTGAATGGTGCACAACTTACTATTTTTTTTTAATGATGCACAGGTCAGTCAAATTGATGAAAGCATATGAAGAGCTCACATTTAATCTTCATGAGTATGCTTAGCCCATTCTTAAGGTTGGTTCATGTTTTCCTCAAACTCATTAGTTTTGCATATACTCATGTTTTAGTATGCCAATTGGGTGACTTATCTTACTTTACTCTATATATTTCCTTAAGTTCAATTTAAATTGATTGTTAGTATAAGTTTATTGGTGAAGTAACCACAATTATTTTGGTTGGGAGAATTATTTTGTTTTTTTCTCACATATATAGATAATTTGTTGGGGTGCGCACATATGGGGCAATACACCATTTTTTGTTTATCTTTACTGAAATGTGTCTTTAATTTTTTGTTTCACAAGGGTTCCACCCCAAGATTCACAAATACACTAAATACAATTCTTTCACCACAGTCCTTTCAAATTGGTGAAGGAGGGTATTTTGTTCTTCAAGACTTCATTTTGGATTTTTGGGTTTCTATTTCAATCTTCTTCATGAATTGATTTTGTTCTTCAACTAATTGTAAGATGTCATATGCTTCAAGGATTCCAGCTTTTCTCTTCTTAATCAAAAGCAAAATGATTGAGGAAAAGAAAATCTTCTATGGTGCAGAATATTCACTAATTGGAAAAAACAAATAACACGTGTCATTCTCAGATTAATTCTCATAAAAAAAATACATTTTAAAATTTTAGATTTGATTAGGATTTATGTTGTTTATTTCTTGATTTTATCTTAATTTATTTTTGATTTATTTTTAGAGTAAAAAAATATACATTTTTAAATTTTAGATTTGATTAGGATTTAGGTAGTTTATTTCTTGATTTTATCTTAATTTATTTATTATTTATTTTTAGAGTATTAATTAATATATCCCAAACTTTTTTTTTAAAAGAGTGAGTTTGAAAGCTATAGCTTAAGTTAATTTGTTAATATATTCCCAAATAATAATAATAATAATAATAATAATAATAATAACATATGTGTGCGAATATGAGCCGGTTGGGTACTATAGTGCCCATACCTGCACTCATACCCACTATTTTTTGCGGGTAATTATCTATACTCAACCTCATATTCATTTAGCGGTTTTTTACCATACCCATAGTGGATATTTTTTGCGAGTACCCTATGATTTTGAGACCCATTGTCATCCATAGATTTAGATTTTGGCAAAGATGGATAGCTTCATGTAATGACATTGAATTGTCTAATGGTGGAGAGCTTCGAGTTGCTACCCACGTGAGTATGGACACGGGTACATGTAATTTTTAAAAACGCGGGTATGGAGATGGTACTATAGTACCTACCCATTGTCATCCCTACTTAGTTGGAATAAACACAATAATGTTATACTTTATGATATATCTTACACAATCCTGATTTGTGCTACTATCACATTAAATTTTTTAAAGATTAATATGTTGATAATTCCTTATATCTATGATTTGTGTTATCGTCTTCATATTTTCGAAGAATATGAAACGAGTTCCTCTTGATCTCAATTGGGCTTAGAAGAGAAGTCTTTATGTCCACTTTACTCATCAATTCTGACTTTTCTATTTCATTCGTTGTTTAATATATTTTTAATAATCAAAGTATTAATTAATGTATCAAATACAATAGACATATTTCCCGTGCAACGCGCGGGTAAAAAACACTAGTATATAAAATTAAAACATAGATCAATTGAAAATTATATCCTCTAACAAATTGACACGTGGAATAATTTTTATGAGAATTAATCTGGTGCTGACACGTCACTAAGAATTAATCTGGTGCTGACACGTCACTATAAAAGTTCTTCTTTCTAATATACTAGTGTTTTTTACCCGCGCGTTGTACGGGGAATACATCTATTATATTTGATAGGTCAATTAATACCTTGATCATTTAAAATATAATAAACAACTGATGAAATAGAAGAGTATGAAATGATGAGCAAAGTGGACAAAAAGTCTTAAATTAAAACCCTTGTTGCATAGATTGAACTTCGTACAATTGAATAACTAATAAAAAAATTGGTTAACCAAATCTCAAATTATGCAAAACATATTAGGGGATGTGGTTTAATGATGGCTAATAAACAATAGCTGATTTAATCTACAATGAAAAAAAGAGAAAAGATTCTTTATGTACGTGATTATGCGAGTTCATTTTTTACACAATAAAATAAACTAAGTTTGACCCATATCAACATGAAGTCGTTTCACATTCTTCATGAGCCTAAAGACAATAACACAAATTATAGATATGAAGAATCACCAATAAAGCATTCAAAACACATTTTAATCTTAGAAAAAAAAGAATGTACCGTGAATTTTTTTATTGTATTTGATACATTAATTAATACTTAATGAAGATACTTTCTTGTTAAAATATATTTCTTCCCGTAGGAGAATTTAACTCCTATAATAATTTGTACAAAAAAATTAAAGTGGACTACATTATTATGTAGTAAAAAATTAACATCAAACTATATTATATTATGTTTTTCTTGTAACAAAAAAAAATTCCGATGAAATCTTATTAACATTTATTTTTATGTAGAAGTATTTTCATGTAAAATATTCTTCCTATATATAAAAGCTTTTAGACTCTTTCTAATACATTTAGATCCAGCTTCTCCTTACTCTCAGGATGTCTGAAAGTCTTTTCTCAAGTCTATCTGGTGGGTAATATCGATGAAGATGATGACACCCACCATACCTTGCTTGCTTCAAGGTCGGTCTCTTGTATCCTCATTCTGCCGAAGACTTTAAGAGTAAACCTTGCCATTCCAACTTTCATCGATCGAGTTTCAGTTGCTTTTTCTGTTGATCCAGGTGAGAAAGCTTACTAAGGCAACCTCTGCTTTTGTCTATCTCCCAATATAAGAAGCATGTTGCTTTGCTCTTATAGTAGTACTAATGGGCGTACTTTAGAACAAATTTCTAGCGAAGGTCTTGACAATTTGGAACTGAAAGGTTTGGTTCATTAATAATATCTAGTAGTTTCATCATGCTATTCTGCTTTTGAGCTTGTTGTACTTACCGGAGCATTTCTGCGATAAAAAAATTCAGAATAGTAAAGCAGTCGTAGTATGCTCCCTTTACTTGCTCTAGTGCTCAAGTGATAGCTGAGTGCATATTGTTTGCATCTGAATTATATATAAAAGACTCTTAAAAACAACTACTTAATTCTCCATTACAAAGAATATACATTATATCAGAACCTAATTATTATTTGTCAGTGACATAAGTGTCGAAAATAATAGTAATGGAAATTTCGAATGGTGTGGATAAGGGTTAAAAGTCCAATCTCATAAGAAAGAAAAATCTTCATTTACATCAAAATCTCTCTCAGATTTCTCTACCTCACTATCACCACCGTTTTTCTTATAAATTATCCACAAACACACTCACAAATTCCACACAGTACCTAACATCATATGCAAATTTTGTTTTCACTGCAACCAGAGTCTGTTCTTTGGCATAAAAAAGCACTTCATAAAGTAAGAAGGTATCACATTTTGAATTTAAATCATTAAAATATTTATTTCTAATTAAAAAATCAAATGAAACTTGCTTCCAAATCAGCAGCAATCCTAGGTGCTATTCATGATTGTTGTCCAACTTTAACATGAATTAATATGAACTCATGCTAATTCAAATGAAACTTGCTTCCAAATCAGCAGCTTCCAGCCGTATCTGCATTCTAAGTAACAGAAAATCAAGAACTCATGAAGTGAGATTGATAGACATGTTAGAGTAGGATAGAATAAAGACCACCAAACATAATAGCAATATGTGCAACATCAATCTAGCTATGATAGTGCAAAGATAGCAATCAAATTTGTAGACAGATATGAAAGCCAAAGAATGAATTGAAGCCACTTTTTGGCTATGGCCTTCCAATGGTTTCCATAACCAATAAGATCTATTTGTAAGGGGAAACTAATCACATGCTACTAAAGAAGATGAATGGAAGAAAACCCCTCTAGAAATTTTAGACCCATTATATTTGTTGAACGGCTAAAACAACTCTTTGATTTATGTAGCACTGTTGTTGAAAGTACAATAACCAAATCAAAAACATATGCTGATACTAAATCGTAATGTGATAATTACACACTCATGCAAGCAAGACTTCCAATCACACTAAAGTTTGATTAATTGAACCATAGTAGAACAATGATTAATTATAAAATCTAATATTGCCTTCGAAAAGTGACTTTTAATATATGTAATGATGATAGATAGATGTAGAATTGATGAACTAAGTCAGTAAAACTATATATGCATCACAGTAGTGCAACACCAAACACACATCTCTATCTCTTATCTGGTGAATATATACATATGCATCACAGTAGTGCAACACCAAACATACATCTCTATCTCTTATCTGGTGAATATATACATATAATGGACTGAGAAAAACCTCCATGAGTACTGGTCTCACATGTTTCGTGGCTTACTTGAAATGAGAGCAAGATAAGATCTTGAGTCATCAATCATGTTTCATCTTTCAGCTAGCTGAGAATTAGAGAGTGTAGTCAGAAAGAGGTATGCACCTCATTGTCGTTCTGTACCTACGGATAAATTCATGTCAAATGTTTCCAGGGAAGCCAAGGAAATCAATTTATTGTTAGAACATTGGTTTAGGCGTTTAGCATATTAGAAAGGATAACACCAGTTTTAAAAGTCTAACCTCAATAGTATAGCTTGAGCGAACAAAGATAAGCAGTAAAATCTCATCCATGATAAATCTCATCCTAATAAGGTTTTAATGACGCCTGTTTTGTTAAGTCTATTTTCAAGGAGGCATTAGGTGGGGTAGTTTTGTCTTATTCAGGTTCTTTGTTTTTGTACTTGTTAGCTCTTAGCTTGTCTATTTCTTCTTCTTCTCTCTATTTGTATTGGGTTGAAGTACCCCTTGTACTTCTATTCAATATATTTCTTATTGCCTATCAAAAAAAAATGTAGTTCTGTAGTTGTAACGGCAAGCACCAACAATAATAATTAATTTCCTCGGTGCAAGAAGGAGGCAAAAAGAAAAAATTACCAAATAAAAAAGTTGCAAGGAAAAAAATCTACAACTTCTCCTTTCTCTCCCCTCAATTCTTTCACTCCCTCAATCCACTTCACTGACAATGATTAGGTTAATCAAAACATACACGGATCAATGTTTCACCTCCTATAACATAGGACACAAATTTTAGATGCAAATTAAGAAAACGAATAAAATAGAATCACATACAAAGGAGAATCAGAAAACATAAAAAACAAATCAAAATATTGCAAAATTCCATATAGAATATAAAATGGACTCACCATCCATGGCTTCCAAAGAATCTCTTTTGGTGGAATATCTATAAAAAAAAACCTGAAGAAAAGAATTTGAAATTAGCATGGCAAGTGATGAACGAAATTGACCTTGAAGTCAAACATGAGTGAATGAAAGTTAAAGGTAAAGTAAAATAAAATTGAAAAAAACCATAACATATTATGCAAGCAAAGGAAGAAAATAATTTGTAACCTCCATCTGCAACCTTCCCAATCAGTCCAAGGCAGCAAATTGGAGGGATGCGATTGCAAGTCGATGGCAAAGTGGTTCCGTTGAGAGATGAGACGATTTTGTGGGGGTGGTTCCGTTCAGTGAAGAGATGAGATGAAAATTGCATGGAGGAGATGAATTCCATGGAGGAGATAGTGGAGGTAGGTAGGGTTTTAAGAGGGTTTTTGCTGATGGGATGTATTACTGATTTAAATCACTAATCACAGATTTTATATTAAGATAAAATCATGAAATAAACAACATAAATCCTAATCAAATCTAAAATTTAAAAATGTACTAAATAAATATAGATAAAAACTATCAAAATCTAGCAAATCACAATAAAAACTCATAAAATCCGGAATTAATTAAAAATATGAAAATTCAATAAAAATACCATAAAAAATAATTAATACTCTAAAAATAAATAATAATATAAATTAAGATAAAATACAGGATTAAACAACATAAATCCTAATCAAATCTAAAATTTAAAAATGTACTAAATAAAAATAGATAAAAACTATCAAAATCTAGCAAATCACAATAAAAACTCATAAAATCCGGAATTAATTAAAAATCCGAAAATTCAATAAAAATACCATAAAAATTAATTAATACTCTAAAAATAAATCAAAAATAAATTAAGATAAAATCAAGAAATAAAAAACCTAAATCCTAATCAAATCTAAAATTTTAAAATGTATTTTTTTATTAAGGAGAAATAAGGTGAGGAAAAATCAGGGCACATGTGGCAAGTGGGGTCAAGGAGAAAGAGCTTACATGTAAAATATTAGGTGAGAATTAATCTGGGAGCGACACGTCACTAACTTGGCCTGTGAGAGCGACACGTCATGCTAGAAGTTGTTCTTTTCTAATATATATTGATTGATATTGATATTGATATTGATATTGATTATATAAGGCTTCACTGACAGTTAAAGGAATGGAGGGGAGGAGTAGTAACTAAATCTCTCTCTCTCTCTCTCTCTCTCTTCTCTCTCTCTCTCTCTCTCTCTCTCTTTCTCTCTCTCTCAAGGTCAAGAGACAAGCTCCAAATTATTGTTCTACTTTGCATTACTGATGGAAATCAATTTTAAAAGGATAAATCCAATGCTAGTTACATAAATCACAAGAGTATTTTTTTAAGGGTTGTCTAAGTTACCCACAGGATTATTAAACTTTATCCTAGTTGGACCAATAATATTATTCATACAAAATAATGTACAAATTTGTGAAATTTTCAACTCATTTATCTAAAACATAATTGATCCACCTAGAATGGGGTTTAATAACTCTGTGATGTAACTTAAACAGCCAGCATTTTTTAATGGATGTGAATTATTCCTATGTAAAAAATTGTGAACTGCAGTAAATTAGGAAACCAGGAAATTGGAGCCTGGAGGCAAAAAGCAAAGGTCAAGAAAACGCCAGTTTGCATCTTTTAGTCATAGAACCAAATGTTGCAGGGGCTTCTTAGTTGATAAGTTTTCAAAGCTGCACTTTGGATTTTTCACCAATCACCTTAAAATACTCTGGGATTATATATCTACAGATTGAAGCTCGGAAACGAAAATGATATATTCATTGTTCCCTTAAGCAGCTTAATCTATAAGAAAAGAAAGCTTGACTGATATCAGAGAAGGTTATCTTCCTTCAAATTCAATCCTACAACCTGGAAACCCAAAATACATGAATGTTCAGAAATGTAGCCCAGCAGATTTGAGTTTCTTCCTCATGTGAACATTTGGGTGCGGTTACGTGAGAGCTGAGGCCGCTTTATTGGAGACAATATCAAGTTTCTCAAAGTCATTGATGGGTTACTGGTAGCACCAGGTCCAAAAACAGATGAACCACCAAGCCTTCTGTTTCCAGCATCCCCGGTAACGACTGTTTGTATTGCTGGTGTGACATCAGAGATGTCAAAGGGACCAGAGTTATTGCTTTTCTGTCTTGCTGGCCATACATCCTCTCTTGGTCCTGGAGTGTCAGGAGTGAATACCGGCCCACCTGCAACAAATAAGTTACCTAATTTTGGAAATAGATAAGCTGAAGCAATATCGTAAGTTCATGATTTCCTGTGTTTTGATACTAGTTAAACTCAGTATAAGTATTTTGAGAGAGTTTCATTTACTTTTGTGCATTAGAAAGAGTGAAATGTTGGTTATTTTGTTTGAGTAATAGATACATTATATTGATACCGCAAAAATTAGTGTACTACGTATTACCTCTTCTGCCGGTTTCTCTTTCATCCATTATGTTAGGCGGGTTAGTGAACAAATCAGGTTCATTTCTGGGATAAAAGCTGTGTGCAGGCTGAATGGCAGATCGCTTCGCCGACTCAAACTCACTCCTCATCTGGTCATACATTTCATCTAATTTTCTCTTCTGCCTGAAATTGAAATAAGTTTGAGACATCAGCAACTGAGATTTGATTTGTACAAGCTGGAAAACTGATCAACGCTTACCGGGATTTTTCAGCAAACTTCTCCTGAAGTTCTTGATTGTCCTTGTTCAGCCTCTCGATTTCCTGTTGCATCATCTGGCACTTCTTGGCCATCTTTTGGTAAGCAGTATGCACCTGCTCCAGTTTTTCTGTAAACTTCTCTTGCATCACCTCACATTTCTGCCGGCACTGAGCAACAATCCTGTTCATCTTAAACTGCATCTCCAGTTCTTTTTGCCCAATGTAAAACATCACGCTTCTATATGCGCTCTTCATCACTAAATTTGGTCAGGGAAAAAAATGGTCCATTGTACCCTATTTAAATTTGTGTATTGATGCATTTTATTTACCTTAGTCAGACCTTTGGCTACTATAGAGGTTATAACATATGACACTAATTTAATGCTTTTTTTAATATAAGCTAATTTTATGCTTTCTATTTCGTTCCCTCTAAACACTGAGCATAAAGGATACATATCTGTGGAGATATTCCCGCCATGGCCATCTACAACAGAAAACAAGACAATAATTGACAGCATAGCTAGTGGCAATAAAGAAAAACAAGAGTAACAGGGAATGATATCCATCAAATTACAGTAGATATCCATGTGAGTACTATGTAGTTAGTAAGAGACAGGAGAATGCTTTCTTACATTTATCCATTCATCATTGGGATTGACATCCACAGGTTTCATGAGACTGATAAGATGAGAAACATATAAATTAGACAAGAACAAGTCATCCCATGAGGCTAAAAACTGACAACAGAAAATTTAATAACGATGCCAGAAACTTCATATTACAAAGTATAGATAATAAATCGAAGGGAATATTAGTTCCAACAAATGACCATTTTAGTAAGTATCATATACATGAGGCTCAAAATTGACAACAGATCATTTAGAATAAATAATAGAATCACACGAGAAAATATAATTACAAATTGATGCCAATGATTTGTGTCATTGAATGACCATCTTAATCAGTATTGTATCAGTTGAATAACACAATCATGTGTTCTTATTTTGTCAGGTAATCATGAAAAGATTCCAGTCGAATTCATACCTCTTTGAAAGGACTTGATCACAAACAGGGCATGCTCCATCATTACTTAATATCTTATTAGCATCATCTGTGCCTTTTAACTTTGTTAAGTAAACCCAATATATGTAAAACAACCACATCAATAACAGAAAATTGAGGAAAATCAACCTAACTTAATATGAACTATTTTGATTATATTCTATTAAAAACAAGTAGTAGCTCAAGGTAAAAAATTGCTATCTTCAGGATACACAATAGGTGACCACATGTTGTGGAAACCCCTCGCCCTTCTATTTCTCGCCAGCATGCATTGCATCTCATTTTGGCTGTCAGATACTTACTTTACATGTGTATGGGTCTAAACACCTGCAAGATAACCATGCATCAGGATTCTTCATGGATTAATTAGAGTAGCTATACTCCAAAGGTAGAGAGGAAAACGAGCTAGCATTTGCACTCAAATACAGGCATAATGTACCTAAGAAATATGATAACAATGATAATCAATGCAATTGTCCTACTACTGAAGCCAACTTAAAATAACAAGTTGAACACAAAAAAACAAATGGACTGAGTAGGTAAATATTAAAGCACCGGATTAGTTATTGGATTTGGAAATGTGCTATTATGAAATAGGACAATTGCAATAACACATTTTCATTAAAAAATGCCAATATAAACATCAATACATTTTACTATCAATGATGTTTATCTGAACAAAGATCTGACAAACGCAGGATCACCGTAGCCTATTAGTATAAAATTGCAGAAACATAGTTGGACTCGGGCACCTAATAATTAAGATTGTACATAGCCTACTAATTCACAGTTCAAATTCCTAACTTACTGAACCGTAGCCAGTTTCCTCCATGTTTGACTCACTCTAACCCACTCAGACTCTGATTGCTAACAGTTTCTCTCACTTTCTCAGGGAACTTCCAATAAAGTTATATATGTAAATGATGACTTAATTAATTCCAGTTTCATCAAACAAGATCAAAACTTCAATGGAAAGAGCAAAGCAAAAACACTTCATCATGCTTGTGCCCCACCACCAAAATTGAGGATTGGAGTGACTGAAAGAAGACAAGAAAAGGCGAAAAATGCAATTAATTTCCACCCCTCTACCTTCATATCTTCAACAAATCCTTCATCCATTATCAATTTATCATAGAAATGAGAAAAACAGAATTTAACTGACCTAGGGCTACAAGGAATCAAGGATCATCTCCAAAAAAACAAAAATTCAGCCACATTACTCCAAGAATCAAAATTCAAATACATTGAAACTGACTAAATTCCTTTCAAACATGAATGGATAACTATGACCAAAATTCACCTATGTTTTTCAAAACTTCAAGCCATGAATTTAATGAGAATCGTTTACCTAAACGCTTGTAGCTTGTTTCCTTTCTTGTATCCACAGAACTTGAACTCAATCACCTCTTTCGAACCTGAAATCTGTGCTTTCGTACAAAAAAACCTAGAAACAAAATTCAAATTCCAGAAAGAACGGTTTGAAATTTCGTAAAATTTCTGTTCCGTCAAGAATCAAGAGCATCGTCGAGTGGAAGAGATTGAAGAATGCAGTACCTAACAGGGAGAAGAATGCTGCAGATCGAGGATTGGAGGAACAAGAGAAGCGTGCAATTTGAGAGAGAAATCGAGGTTTGATTTTGGGCGCGAAAGCTTCGTTGTTTGCTGCACTGTGCAGAGAGTAGAAAGAAAATGAAAAACGAACACTGTGGTGTGGTTCATGAGCTTATAAACACTACGAATGAATAAGGCCACGTAAGATTTTGATATTTCTGTTGAAAATTAAATGAAGGATAATGTCTAGAAAAAAATTAAAAATAAAAGACAAACCAATAATATAATATTATATAATATAATTAAATATGGTATAGTATATTATAATATAATTATATAATATTATAATATATTATATTAATTATTTTTGGAACTATAATACCATTTATATGAGACAATCCTACTCGAAAGAGACGTATATAAATAGGTTAGCAATGACTATGGTCCTCAAAACATTTTAGTTTCTTTTTTTCGATTTTATAAATTTTAAATAGAATACTTTCTCAGTGGTGGTGGTGCGGCGGCGGCATTGTGGGGATGAGGAGGTTGAGTTCGGTGGAAGAGACGGTGGTGGGTCGGTGCGATCGGAGGGGATGGTCGTTTTAGTAGCAGAAAGGAGATTATTCTCATCATTACGGTTTTACAGAGTTATCATAGAGAAACTTGCTACTCGTCTCATAAAAACAGGTTTTTCATTCAAGTGAGCTTATTATATTTTGGGGAGATTATATGCATCTTTGAGGTATCTCAACCATTAAACACGCAACATACATATGACTTCAGGTATTTAAATGTACCAACAAAGAAATTAGAATTTGACACGTTGAGTTTAACGTGTATCGAATAAGAATTTGACATGTTGGCTTTAACATGAAAACAATTTAAGTTCAGCAGAAATCCAAACGGATATTACATGGAACCAGCGTTCTCGTGTTACTTGGCTAACGCACGGGGATAAGAACACTTCATTTTTTTCATAAAAGAACTTCTCAACAGTGCAAGCATAATCTTAAGCCAAGTAGCACGAGAATGTTGACTCCATGCATGCAGTGTCTGTTTGGATTCGCGTTAAAATTTTGTTTATTCGATCCACGTTAAACTCGACGTGACAAATTCTAACTTCTTCATTTATACATTGAAAGACGTGAAATCACATTTGCGCCGGTCGTAATGCTGAATCAAACATGCACGTAATTATCTTCAAAATATAATAACCAATCTAAGCTCATCCTCAATGGATTTAATAGAATCAACTACTTGAATGAAAAACATGTTTTTGTGAGACTACTATAGCCATTTTCTGGGAAAACTCCCTCTACACCATAGTGATGAGAAGAATCCCCTTTCCCCTACTGAAACGACCTCCGATCGCACTGACCCACCGAACTCAACCTCCACACCGCCACAATGCCGCCGCCGCACCACCACCACCACCACCGTTCAGATCCCTATCCACAACCTCTCTCCCCCTCCCTCCCCCGGAGCTCGTCGAGCCATTCTGCGACCTCTCCGACGTCGCCGTCTCCTCCCCGCAACCCTCCCCATGGCTCACCCAAATCCTCAACCTCCTCGACGGCTCCCCCTCCATGGAATCCAACCTCGACTCCTTCTGCCGCCGCTTCCTCATCGCCCTCTCCCCCGCCTTCGTCGCCCACACCCTCCGCTCTCTCACCGACCCCCACACTGCCCTCCGCTTCTTCACCTGGGCCTCCACACACCACCGCCAATACTCCCACACTCTCGACTGCTACGTCTCCCTCATCAACCTCCTCCTCCTCCTCTCCTCCGCCGACCCCGCCGTAATCGCCTCATTCCGAACCGTCTTCGCTGACCTGAAACGCCGCCAGCTCCCGCTCACCGCCCGCGCTGCGAATTCCCTAATCAAGAGCCTCGGCGGCGCTGGCCTGGTGGAGGAGCTGCTGTGGGTGTGGCGCGGGATGAACGAGCACGGCATTGAGCCCGGTCTCTACGCCTACAACTCGCTCCTCAATGGCCTGGTCGGTTCCTCAATGGTGGAGTCCGCGGAGCGGGTTTTCGAGGCGATGAAGGAAGGAAGAACGAAGCCTGATGTGGTCACCTACAACACCTTGATCAAGGGGTTCTGTAAAATTGGGAAAACGCACAGGGCGTTCGAGGTGGTTCGGGAGATGGAGGGTGAGGACATTGGCCCTGATGTGGTTACTTACATGACCCTGATGCAGGCTTGTTACTCCCATGGGGATGTGGATTGTTGTTTGAGCCTCTACCATGAGATGGAAGATAGAGGGTTAGAGGTTCCGCCGCACGCGTTTAGTTTAGTGATTTGCGGGCTGTGTCGGCAGGGGAAGGTTGCTGAGGGATACGCCGCGTTTGAGAGTATGGTTAGGAGAGGTGTTGAGGCCAACAAGGTAGTGTACACTGCTCTCATTGATTGTTATGGCAAGAGTGGGAACTCTGATGGGGCTGTGAGGTTGTTTGAGAGGATGAAGATGGAGGGGATCGAGCCGGATGAGGTTACGTATGGTGCTCTTGTTAATGGGTTGTGCAAGAGTGGGAGAGTGGAGGAAGCTTTGGGTTACTTCAGGTTTTGTGATGAGAATGGGATTGGTGTTAATGCGGTTTTGTATTCGAGTTTGATTGATGGACTTGGGAAGGCTGGGAGGGTGGATGAAGCTGAGAAGCTGTTTGATAAAATGCGTGAGAAGGGGTGTCCGCGGGATTCATATTGCTACAATGTTCTCATTGATGGGTTGTGCAAGTGTGGAAGGATTGATGAGGCTCTTGTTCTGTATGAGCGGATGGAACAAGAAGGTTTCGAACAAACGGTTTATACTTACACGATACTCATCAGTGAGCTGTTTAAGGAGCACAGGAATGAAGAGGCTTTGAAGATGTGGGAGGTGATGATTGACAAAGGTATCACTCCAAATGTTGCCTGTTTCAGGGCTCTTTCCATTGGGTTATGTCTTTCGGGGAAGGTTGCGAGGGCTTGCAAGGTGTTGGATGAGCTCGCCCCCATGGGTTTTGTTGTTGAAAACGCGTATGAGGACATGATTATTGCGCTGTGCAAAGCCGGTCGCGTTAAGGAGGCCTGCAAGTTGGCTGATGGGGTTGTGGGTAGGGGTAGGGAGATACCTGGGAAGATTCGGACTGTGATGATTAATGCCTTGAGGAAAGCTGGGAATGCAGATTTGGCTATCAAATTGATGCATAGCAAGATTGGTATTGGGTATGACCGATATAGGAGTGTTAAAAAGCGGGTGAAGTTCCAAACCCTTTTTGACAGTTGATTCTATTTCTTCAGCTGGATATTACAGTAGAAAACTATTTCTTCAGCTAGATATGACAGTTGAAAATGTCGCATCTTTGGAAGCTTACTGGAAACTCACGTATGCATATAAGCTATGGTGAGCAACTTCAGCCATTGATACGCTATTTTTATCAACTCAAAAGCGGAAGCAACTTTGGATTCAATGTGAAGGTGCAGTTAGTGTTTAAATGCAAATCTGGAGAAGAATAAAAGTGATAATATTTGGAGTCACACCATTGCTGGAGGCTTAACGACATAGCAGTACTAGGCTGAATGTTGTGAATTGTGATGCCAAATGAGATGCACTTATTGTTTGCAGGATCCATTACCATGCAGATTTGGACCGTCAAATCGTCTTTCCGATATGACGCAGGAGGGGAAAAACAAATCCTTGATAAGAATTTGAAGAACTGGCTGTGTTCTTAGCTTTAAGGGATCATGTATCACCAACAGTTAAATGAACCTGTCTCTTGTGGCAGCGGTTGGGTTAATGATTCTCAAGACCTGTAACTGATTATATTATACATTTGACTGAAGGGGGAGTTTTTTTGTGGAAATTTTCATCTTGCAGACTTTCATATGAGATTGCAGATTTGCAGGGAAAAGATTGGGGAACTCTTCACCTTAATTCTGTCCTGATAACTTTATTTTTCTGAATAAGTTGTGTTGGTTTTGAAAAAATAAAATCAACTTAGTTGTCTAGGCAATATAAATCAGCTAATGATGAACAAAATCAATTTTCTCTTTCAGGCAATTACTCAATTTAGTTGGATAAAATTGATTTTAACATATGTAATTTTTTAACTTTTGTATTGACAAGAAATGATTTTATATACAACCCACATCTTCACTCCAAGTGTAACAAAAAAAAAGTGCCCTCAACAAACAACCTTCTCAACACATTAAAAATGATACACTTTTATTTTACTTTTATCACTAAACAATATACAGATATAGGTTCTGTAAATATGTGAAATTCTGCTGTCAGATAATGTGTTTCATGTTGAGAGCATTCAAATGCATTGGCTACTACAAGCTATTTTCAAAGCTATGTGTAATGGTTATCATTTATGGGCACATCCATGAGCAATAAGCTGTAGTCCTGTTGCGGTTAAATGCCCAGGGATCGATGCTTGATATTGTCTGGATGAGAATGTAGAAATTAGCTATGTTGCATAGTTTGAGACCAGTGCATGTCACAGAAGGACGATTCCCAATGTTTACTTTGCTGAAACTATAGTTCCCAATTAATTTGGCTCCCTCAACCAATCTGTAGTTCAATTGATGGCTTGGTCATAAGTTTTTGCAGTATAATAGAAATGTTTCAAGGGGTTGGAATTTAGTCAGCTGGAAGAAAGTGACCTTGCCTAAGAGTTCTGGTGGTGGGTCAAGGATTCTAGCAAGATGAATGTTCCAATACGTGGTAAGTTTTTAGGAAAGTTCTAACCTATGTGTAAGCACTTTGGGCGATTTTCTAAGCAAAGTACCTAAAAAAATCCTCTCTTATGGTATATGATGTCTGGATTTAATTTATAATGGTTGAGTCTGAAGTCTCTTAACAGTTAACATCACTGGCGGATCCAGGACCCCGGGGTCAGGGGGTTCAAATTTTTCAAATGAACACATCGGTAAAAATATAATTTAAAACAACTTTAATATGTTCATATATCATAAATTATACAAGTCATAGTTTTCCTATGCGTGATTTCATGTTCTGAAATCGTTGAAAACTTACACTAACACTAGCGATCATTTTCTCCCCTCAATCGAGGGAAAACTGAATAAAGTTAAATCTTACAAAAAACTTGTAGAAAAATATAAAAGCGACTTTCTCTTATCATTTTACTTGCTAACAAAAATAGCAGGCAAATAAGTAAAAATAGAGGAAAAGTACCCGTCACTTGAAATTTTGTATCTGCAGATATTTATCTATATATGCACATGCATATGTATGTATGATTCATTAATATCTATCATTTTAGAATCACTTTTGACATTCAATAATTATTTATTAGACTTTTAGGGACTGCAGTTGAAATTCTACTGTGTTATACTGAATTCATACTCCTTCGTTCTGTTTATGTTATTGGTTGCCTACAAATGAAATTACCAAGTTTGATAAATCCAATGGAGATTACATGTGATGATGGTGATTTGAGCACATATTACTTCACATATCCCAATCAGCATTTTGTAAAATATCTTAGTTTAAATTGACCAACAAAGATGAGAAATCTAAACTGAAAACACCAGAAACATATACTATTCTCATTGAACGTTTCCAATTTAGTAAAGATCAGATAAATGAATAAGTCGATTGTCTTCAAGAACTAAGTAACTAACTCGAAATAGAAAAATTGAACAAAGGAAGAAGCATAATTTGAGATTGAACTATTGTGTAGACGATGATCCTGATTGCAGTTCTCACTTCTCAGTTGGGTAAGACTAAGGGTAGCGAGAGAAAGAGGGTGAGTGGCTGAGTGCGCGTGTGTGAAAGAAAGTGAGAGAGTAAGTGAGTGTGAGTCTTTAGTACAAATAGGTGCAAAACTTGGTCTACTAGTATAGTTTAAAATTTTCAGGGGGTTCAAAAAAAAATATTATATATGGGTCTAAGTGCAAATTTTTTTTGTTCAGGGGGTTCAGTTGAACCCCCTCAAGCCAATGTAAGTCCGCCCCTGGTTAACATTATGCTCCCCTCCTGATTTAAGAGACTTGATCTATGCATTTCCAAGTCCGAAGTTGAACTATGTGAAGGAAATAAATTCCGTGAATATTACTGATGGGTGAACACTCTATATATACAATTACATTGTTGACTTTTAATAAAGGTTAAACCCTAATTACATGCATAATTACAAAATAATAAATTTAAGAATATTCTATTCTATCACACCCCCGTAGTTGAAGCGGGAGGTTCACCGACGCTGAGACTGGAACGAAAATCATCAAAAAGAACCCGAGGAAGGCCCTTCGTAAAAATGTCCGCAATCTGATGACGGGAAGGAACATGAAGGATGCAAGCTTGGCCAGGCACGACCTTTTCCCGAACAAAGTGGATATCCATCTCGATATGTTTGGTACGCTGATGGTGCACAGGATTTCCAGAGAGATAGATGACACTCACATTGTCACAGTGGACCAATGTTGCCTGAGAGAGAGGAAAGTGAAGTTTGAGAAGTAAATTGCGGATCCAACAGGACTCGGAGACAACATTAGCAACACCCTTGTATTCAGCTTCAGTACTAGAGCGAGAGAGGGTGGGTTGCCGCTTAGAGGACCAAGAAATGAGGTTGTCACCAAGGAAAACACAGTAACCAGAAGTAGAGCGTCTGGTGTTAGGACATCCCCCAGTCAGCATCAGTGTAAGAAACAAGTTTCTCAATCGGGGAGGGATACAAATGTAGACCATAAGTCAAGGTGCCACGAACATAGCGTAAGACACGCTTGAGGGCAAGCATTTGCTCGGTGCACGGAGCATGCATATGTAAGCAAACCTGCAGAACTGCATAAGAAATGTCAGGACGAGTAAAGGTGAGATACTGGAGAGCACCAGCAAGACTCTGATACAAGGTGGCATCCTGACAAGGAGTCCTAGAAGAAGAACTGAGCTTCTGCTTGGTGTCAACCGGAGTAGCAGAAGGGTTGCACGAAGCCATGCCGACTCAAGCAAAAATCTCACTAGCATAAGTACTCTGACTGAGAAAGAGGCCACCTGCATGGCGAGTGACAGCGATGCCAAGAAAGTAACTCAGAGGACCAAGATCCTTCAAAGCAAATTCTGATGCAAGAAGTGCCATAAAGGAGTTGCGGAGATCATGCGACGAAGCAACCAGAATGATGTCATCAACATAGAGAAGGATGTATGCAATATCAGTACCCCGCCGGAAGATGAAAAGAGAATGATCCGAAGTGTTGTGCCGGAAGCCAACAGAGGAAACATAGTCAGCAAACCGTTGATACCAAGCACGAGGCGCCTGCTTCAGACTATAAAGAGACTTCTTCAGGCGACAGACATAGTCCGGGCGCTGAGAGTCGCAAAAACCCAAAGGGTGATGCATGTAGACAGTTTCATGGTGCAGAAAAGTATTCTGGACATCCAACTGATGAATAGGCCAGGATCTAGAGAGAGCAATGCTGAGAACTGTCCGTATGGTAGCCAGTTTTACCACGGGGCTAAAAGTCTCGTCACAATCCACACCTGCAATCTGAGACCTGCCACCTAGAAGACGAGCCTTATAACGCTCAAACAAACCATTAGACTGCTTTTTATGGCGAAAAATTCACATACAACGAATTACATTAACATCACAAGGACGGGGAACCAACTCCCACGTATTATTTCTAAAAAGAGCATTAAATTCAGACTGCATAGCGGACTTCCAATTGGGATCCGATAAGGCTTGTTTTGGGTTACGAGGCAAGGGGTGAGATGGACGGGTCATCAATAGAGACCGAAAGACTAAATGAATTTTTAGGTTTGGAAATACCGTGCATGCTACGGGTGGTCATGGTTCGAATCAGAGGTGCGGGTGGGACCGGAGGCAAGGGTAAAGGCGCGGAAGAAGTAGGCGAGGAGGGGGAGGCCGGTGAGGGCGGCGTAGAGTCAGTGGGACTCGATGGTGGGATCAGAGGGTCAGGAGGGCGTGTGGACGTAGTTTGCCAATGATGGAGCAGAGAAGGAGGTAGGTCCTCGGTGAAACAGTCATAAGAGGAGGGAGTGTATAAGAATATTCTATTCTATCACTATGTTCCTATTGCCGGAGACAGATTGGATATTTAGAGGGAGTGTATTCTTCTAGTTCAGCTTATTCCAAGCTTCTTGTTGAGGATTCTGCTCCTCATAATATTCTAAATGATAATTTATCTTTCTTATAACTTATTTTTAGCTTTATAAGGTTAAATTATACACTACCTAAATTAGCTAACACTCACTTTTCCCTGATATGTTGCGGTGGTACTTAGAATCCCACCCCAACCTTCCCTTCTATTCTTCCACGCGACACCTTCCATCTCATCACCAAAATTATCACACTTTCCTTACTTCTTCTCCACACGATAGATATTTTATATTAGGCTTAAATAAGTTTTTGGTCTTTGTAAAATACATCATTTTTTTTTTAATTTCTAGAAAATATTTTTCTTGTTTAACATCCTCTCAAAATTACACGTTTTGTTTTTAGTCATTATGGTCATATTTTTCAACCAAACTAAATGGAATTACATGTGTTATGAGTTAAATGATTATTGTGTTTATTCATTTATGCTCTTGTATTAATTGTGTGTATTGACTTTATTCCGTTTAAGTTTTGATGAAAAATATGAAGAAAAGGACAAAAAAACAAAACATATAATTTTGGAATGATGTTAAACAAGAGAATATTTTCTAGGGATTAAAAATAAAAATGTTGTATTTTGCAGCGATCGAGAACTTATTTAAGCCTTTACATTATTAGATTTAAAACTTATAATATTTATAATTAAAATATTAAATATTGCAATTATCTGTAAAGTAGTAAACCAAACATGGGGAAAATACCAAGATAATTAAATTTAAATAATAAATATTTATATATATAATCTTCTTTGATTTTAATAAATCTTTTTCTCTCTAAAAGAGTATTTAACATATATATCAATGATTTAAGTTGGTAAATAACATTGAATGAGGGCTAGTCTCAATGGTTAAAGATGACTATTTGAACCCATGAGGTCGAAAGCTTTTTTTTTTTTTGAAAGGGAGGTCGAAAGCTCAATCCTTAGGAAACACATTCTTGGAGACCTTTGATATTTACCGCAACCGGGTCAAATACGATTTCCCTTAAGTACAGGATACTTATTGCTAAAAAAAGTTAGCAATTAACGTCAACAAAAAATTAGCTATTTATATGGTCTTATTTATAAATATATATAATAATTGACTTGAATTTTGCACTAATAAAAATATTGATAAGTTATTAAATACATTTCATATTATTTTATTTTGTTGTTCACATTAATTACTTTCTATGTTCTTTTATATATGTTACTTTAAGAAGAAAAAAATATTAATCTTCTCTTTTTTTTTATTAAAATTAACGCTTAATTGCACTTTTGGTCCCTGATGTTTGATCTTTGTGCAATTTGAATCCCCTTTGTTTAAAATAAGCGATTTTGGTCCACCAAAAATTAATATCGAACTTCCTAATATAACCTTTATCAATTTTATTAATTCTAAATATTTAATTTTTCTATCTGCATTATAAATTACATTAAGTTAAGGTTATAATTGGTATAACATAATTAATGGTCTCTTAGAATTATAAAAACTAGTGTTTTTTACCCGCGCGTTGCACGGGGAATACATCTATTATATTTGATAGGTCAATTAATACGTTGATCATTAAAAATATAATAAACAACTGATGAAATAGAAGAGTATGAAATGATGAGCAAAGTGGACAAAAAGTCTTAAATTAAAACCCTTGTTGCATAGATTGAACTTCGTACAATTGAATAACTAATAAAAAAATTGGTTAACCAAATCTCAAATTATGCAAAACATATTAGGGGATGTGGTTTAATGATGACTAATAAACAATAGCTGATTTAATCTACAATGAAAAAAGAGAAAATATTTTTTATGTACGTGATTATGCGAGTTCATTTTTTACACAATAAAATAAACCAAGTTTGACCCATATCAACATGAAGTCGTTTCACATTCTTCATGAGCCTAAAGACAATAACACAAATTATAGATATGAAGAATCACCAATAAAGCATTCAGAACACATTTTAATCTTAGAAAAAAAAGAATGTACCGCGAAATTTGTTATTGTATTTGATACATTAATTAATACTTAATGAAGGTACTTTCTTGTTAAAATATATTTCTTCCCGTAGGAGAATTTAACTCCTATAATAATTTGTACAAAAAAAAATTAAAGTGGACTATATTATTATGTAGTAAAAAATTAACATCAAACTATATTATATTATGTTTTTCTTGTAACAAAAAAAAATTCCGATGAAATCTTATTAACATTTATTTTTATGTAGAAGTATTTTCATGTAAAATATTCTTCCTATATATAAAAGCTTTTAGGCTCTTTCTAATACATTTAGATCCAGCTTCTCCTTACTCTCAGGATGCCTGAAAGTCTTTTCTCAAGTCTATAGGGTGGGTAGTATCGATGAAGATGATGACACCCACCATACCTTGCTTGCTTCAATCTCTTGTATCCTCCTCCTGCCGAAGACTTTAAGAGTAAACCTTGCCATTCCAACTTTCATCGATCGAGTTTCAGTTGCTTTTTCTGTTGATCCAGGTGAGAAAGCTTACTAAGGCAACCTCTGCTTTTGTCTATCTCCCAATATAAGAAGCATGTTGCTTTGCTCTTATAGTAGTACTAATAGGCGTACTTTTGAACAAATTTCTAGCGAAGGTCTTGACAGTTTGGAACTGAAAGGTTTGGTTCATTAATAATATCTAGTAGTTTCATCATGCTATTCTGCTTTTGAGCTTGTTGTACTTACCGGAGCATTTCTGCGGTAAAAAAATTCAGAATAGTAAAGCAGTCGTAGTATGCTCCCTTTACTTGCTCTAGTGCTCAAGTGATAGCTGAGTGCATACTGTTTGCATCTGAATTATATATAAAAGACTCTTAAAAACAACTACTTAATTCTCCATTACAAAGAATATACATTACATTACATCAGAACCTAATTATTATTTGTCAGTGACATAAGTGTCGAAAATAATAGTAATGGAAATTTCGAATGGTGTGGATAAGGGTTAAAAGTCCAATCTCATAAGAAAGAAAAATCTCCATTTACATCAAAATCTCTCTCAGATTTCTCTACCTCACTATCACCACCGTTTTTCTTATAAATTATCCACAAACACACTCACAAATTCTACATAGTACCTAACATCATATGCAAATTTTGTTTTCACTGCAACCAGAGTCTGTTCTCTGGCATAAAAAAGCACTTCATAAAGTAAGAAGGTATCACATCTATTTGTAAGGGGAAACTAATCACATGCTACTAAAGAAGATGAATGGAAGAAAACCCCTCTAGAAATTTTAGACCCATTATATTTGTTGAACGGCTAAAACAACTCTTTGATTTATGTAGCACTGTTGTTGAAAGTACAATAACCAAATCAAAAACATATGCTCATACTAAATCGTAATGTGATAATTACACACTCATGCAAGCAAGACTTCCAATCACACTAAAGTTTGATTAATTGAACCATAGCAGAACAATGATTAATTATAAAATCTAATATTGCCTTCGAAAAGTGACTTTTAATATATGTAATGATGATAGATAGATGTAGAATTGATGAACTAAGTCAGTAAAACTATATATGCATCACATTAGTGCAACACCAAACACACATCTCTATCTCTTATCTGGTGAATATATACATATGCATCACAGTAGTGCAACACCAAACACGCATCTCTATCTCTTATCTGGTGAATATATACATATAATGGACTGAGAACAACCTCCATGAGTACTGGTCACACATATTTCGTGGCTTACTTGAAATGAGAGCAAGATAAGATCTTGAGTCATCAATCATGTTTCATCTTCAGCTAGCTGAGAATCAGAGAGTGTAGTCAGAAAGAGGTATGCACCTCATTGTCGTTCTGTACCTACGGATAAATTCATGTCAAATGTTTCCAGGGAAGCCAAGGAAATCAATTTATTGTTAGAACATTGGTTTAGGCGTTTAGCATATTAGAAAGGATAGCACCAGTTTTAAAAGTCTAACCTCAATAGTATAGCTTGAGCGAACAAAGATAAGCAGTAAAATCTCATCCATGATATGTAGTTCTGTAGTTGTAACGGCAAGCACCAACAATAATAATTAATTTCCTCGGTGCAAGAAGCAGGCAAAAAGAAAAAATTACCAAATAAAAAAGTTGCAAGGAAAAAAATCTACAACTTCTCCTTTCTCTCCCCTCAATTCTTTCACTCCCTCAACTCCCTCAATCCACTTCACTGACAATGATTAGGTTAATCAAAACATACACAGATCAATGTTTCACCTCCTATAGCATAGGACACAAATTTTAGATGCAAATTAAGAAAAACGAATAAAATAGAATCACATACAAAGAAGAATCAGAAAACATAAAAAACAAATCAAAATATTGCAAAATTCCATATAGAATATAAAATGGACTCACCATCCATGGCTTCCAAAGAATCCTAATCAAATCTAAAATTTAAAAATGTATTTTTTTATTAAGGATAAATAAGGTAAGGAAAAATCAGGGCACATGTGGCAAGTGGGGCCAAGGAGAAAGAGCTTACATGTAAAATATTAGGTGATAATTAATCTGGGAGCGACACGTCACTAACTTGGCCTGTGAGAGCGACACGTCATGCTAGAAGTTGTTCTTTTATAATATATATTGATATTGATATTGATTATCGATACATCAAAATAATGATAGTAGATAATAAGGAACAAATAAATTATTTCTTTAAAAAATTTAATGCGTATAATTATACTAATTATCCACATTAAATGACACTTTATATTATTAAATAATTGTAAAATTTATAATCAATATAATTAAAATATTCAATATAATAAGTTGACTTGAGTTTTACAGTAATAAAAATATTAATGAATCATTGAAGACACTATATATTATTAACTATAGTCACAATTTATTGTAAAAAAATTAATGTATTACTAACTATTAATATTAATTAGTTATATTGAATGAGACTTTATATCATTAATATTATTAATTATTAACCGTAAGACTTTTAATTGATAGCCCAGATTGATATAGACATGCAGGTCTTCATAGGGTAGGAGGTGAGTTTTGGTTATCTTGATTCTCACGAGGAGGTCGTAGATGCTCTTATTATTTACGGCGGAAGAAGAGTTCTTGCTTGCTTGTGTGTTTTGTGGCTTTTAGGTTTTAGTTTCGTTTCAGCATCTATTTGGTGTTATGGTGTTTATATTTTGGTTTTTGGGTGTTTTTCAGCTTTGAGAGTTGTTGTTCTATCTTCCTGTATGGGTGTTTTGCTAAGTTAATGTTTTCTTTTTTGGTTGTCATTGTCTTTGCTAACTTTGTTATTTTCTTAAAGGATTGTTTATCCTTATCATATACTCCACCAATATATATATATATATAGAGTATGTATCTTATGAGAAAGGTAATCTTATGTGAGAAAATGAGAATAAATCACGACCGTTAGATCTAACCATCAACGGTCAAGATTAAAACATTAAGTCATGTGACTTTTTTAAGTGATCATGTGACAATCACATGACCATTAAATTCTTTTAATCTTAACCGTTGATTGTTAGATCTAACGGTCGTGATTTATTCTCATTTTCTCACATAAGATTACCTTTCTCATAAGATACATCCCCTATATATATATATTATTTAAAGATTTTTTTTGGTTCTCATTGTATTTAAAGATACTTTATATTATTAACTATAGCAACTATTTATTGTAAAATATTTAATGTAAATAAGTAACAATACTAATTAATTATATTTAATGAGACTTTGTATCATTAATTTTATTAATTGTAAAACATTTAATACATATATCTAACACATTCAATATAGTAAGTTGCCTTGTGTTTTACATCTTAATGGTAAAAAAGTTGCAATTGATTTTTGTTAATTATTTTAATGTTTTTAAAAACTATTAAATGACAAATTAATACAATATTTATTTTTTAAAAAAGTCACAATTGACTTTTGTTAATTATTCTAATGTTATCAATAATTATTAAATGCAATATAAATACATTAATTATTTTAAAAAATATGGAATTATTTGAATTACTAAAAAAACAGAAAATGCTTATAAGAAAAACTAAAAAAACAGAAACTATAAATATGACATCATTTACCTACTAATTATAGTATGAGAGATAAAACTTATGAAGAAAGACATAAAATGAGGATGTGACACTTGTCGGAGTTGACACTTTTTGGTTTCAGAAATAATATAATAGTATAGGATATGATTATAAAACTTCGTATACGTATAGTTAAAATTTTAAGGGTTGAAACACTATTGGCCAATCACAAAATATGGGGAAAATTTTCAAAAAATAATCAAACAACATTAAGAAATGTTTTATACATATAAAAGTATGTAACATAAAGTACTTAATATATATGTTATGAGATATGAAACCATTGTCGTGTATAGACAAAATTTTAAAGTAATTTTCTTTTAATAAGAATTTAGAAGAGATTTAATATATCATATATATTAATTATCAATTTTTTATATTAATTTTAAAGAGACTTATATTTTTATAACCATTTTGATATAAAACTTCCTTTGCTTATGCATCCTTGTATATAAATGATATTAGTTAGTTTTTCTGTTAATTTTCAGCCTGTAAATAAAAAAAACTAACTCATTTGATGATTTACTTCAAAGTAGAAATAATGATTTTTTTTCAAGAGAGAATAAACATAATGGTACTTAATTATTGAATAAATTTTATTATATTAAAATATCCAATAATTACTATTATACATGGATTATAAATCAATTATGTGATAACATATTTTTCCTTCCACAATTATATATCTTTATTTGTATTATTGGTTTTTTATAAGATTTAAAATTATTGAACAAAACACATACATAAGATATTAATTTTCAGTTGATGTAACAATTATTTTTAAGAACTTTATGATTTTACTTTCAAAAAATTTATGATTTTATTATAAATCAAATAATAAATAACTAATAATAATGAATTGGATTGTAATAAAAGAGATATTCTCTCTTTAACATATTAATTTTCTTCTTTCAAATTATACCCATCAAATCTCTTTATTTTTTGAACCATAAACATAATTATATACCCATCAAACTCGAATTGGAATGTGCTTCATCTTTATTTGTAATAATAGATAAAATGTAGTTGAGAGATAAAGTGAAAAAATATTAAAATGAGAAAATGATATTGAACATTGACTCATTTTATATTTATGGCTTATGCTATTGTCCATTGGGCTAAAATAAATTTGAGAGTTTCTTATTGTAAAAAAAACACCTTAAAAAGCCATGAAAAACTATTTGATTTTTAAGACAGGTTTTTGTGAATATTTTTTAATAGAATAAGATGTGAAGCTTACTAAAATAAAAGTCCTCAAGGATTTTTATTTCTACTTTACTTATTTTCCTTCATATCTTCCTTCTTTATCTCTGCTTCCTCTTCTATTGCTTCAAGGGCCCGAGCTTCCGTACGAATAAGTCTCAAGAACTTCTTGTATGTTGTAATGGTAGATTCCATCATTTCAATGGCTTTCTTCTTGTCCTTCTTAATCATATCCATGAAATCTCCATCCTCTGTGATTTGCTTCATAGTCTTAATCATCTCTTCCTCACAGAGCCTAGAAGAAGTGAAGCTACTCCTTTCACTACCAACAACATTATTTTTTTTTCTAAATCGATACTCAGGAGTTCCTATGGTCAAGATCATATGACTTATCTTTCCCATGTTATTTCCCAGAGCCGTAATGAAGTCTCCTCTCTCCACATTCCATGCCCAGACACTCCCATCATCTGCAGCAGAAACCAAAATCCTCCCATGGTTCACCAAAATCAGAGATACAATTAAACCACTATGTCTCTTGGTCTTAGACAAAGGGACCAAATCATAAGATTTTATCAATGTATTTTTAGTCTCAACCTTCATCAACCCCTTGTAAACCAACCCATCATGGCCGCCTGCATAGAACACTGACTCTGTTGAGTCCATAACAACCCCCAAAATAGAACAAGGGAATTCCACATCGCAGGTTTGAATCTTAAGAGCCAGGCTCCAAAACTTGACTGTGTGATCTAGTGATGAAGAAACCAATGTAGAGTTACACCCTATGACAAATTTCAACCAAGTTACTGAATCTGAATGAGCCTGCAATCGGTACAAGATCGAGTTTCTCTGATCTTCTATTTTATCTCCCTTCGTGAGAAGCTTAAATTTTGGGATCACAACAATGGTCCCATCATCACCGCCTGATACCAAGAGTGACTCATCGTCACTTAATGTGAGACTTGAAACAGATTTTGAGTGGGCGACGAAGGACTTAACCAGATCCCCTGAAGGGAGTGACAATGAGTGAATTGCCCCTGATACGCCACCAGCGAAGAGAAAGGCTCCGTCTGAGGTGGCATATAGTGGGGCAACCGGTTCAGGGACATCGAGCTTGATAAACACGCTTGAGGTGTACCAGTTGTAGAGGTGGATTGAGCCTGTACCTGTGTTTGGGGAAACGTGAGAGACTGCGATGAGCTCTGGGCTAGCCATGGCAAGGCCGCGACACGGTGACCGACTTCCAGGGAAATGAGCGATAGCAGCACCGGTGGAGGCGTTGTAGGCGATTATGGGGCCGTCAGGGGAGCTAGTAACGATAACTTCTCTCGAGGATGAAGTTGACATCCTTCTGTTCGGAGAAAAGTACAATCAGAAGGGAAGAAAAGAATTTCATTTATATAATTAAATATGAAAAAATGTTTTGAAATATTTTTAACATATTTTTAAAATAATTTTAAACAAGTCATACTTAATATCATTAATGTATTCTTTTTTAAGGAAATTCATACGAATTTTATACAACTAAAAAGAGAGAGAAACAAACATGATGTTATGGGAAGATGGCGTGCTTGACTGTGATGGTAGTGGTCGATGAAGGCCGCAAACGAGTCCACCAATGAATGTAGAGAAGGTGGTTGGCGGTGGCTCGAGAGGTTGGAGATCGGAGATGATAATGGTTGTGGAAGATATGGGAGGTTGGAAGCAGAGGGGATTCGAGGGGGAGGCAGATGATAAAGGGTGACACTCAAAGTTGCGGCGTGAAAGGAGAAAGTAGATTGTCTTGTAGAAGAAATGAGATATGCAAAATAAAAGTGCAAGGGTTGGGGGTTTATATAACTTAATTATCAATACTAAAAAATGGGTAAGTTATTGGCATGTTAAAGCAACCTTTAATGCGCCATGTCATTATCTAAAAGCTTAGTCATAACCAATCAATTACTAATTAATTATCAATTAATGAATTTCACATTAAATTTTCTCAATAATAAAGGGGAAAGGATATTGGAAGAGATGGGGGAGAAGTGGAATAGAAGGGTTGGGGAAGGGGATTTAAATTACTTATGTACAACCAAATAATAAATAATTTGTTTTCCGGTGTATTGAAAAAAATAATAAATAATCTTTCGGCATGCTTCATTAACATAATAATAAATAATAATACTGACAACTAATCGGTTATTAATTAATTCTTCATTATTAAATTTCACAAAAAATTACTCAATAGTAAATATTAAATTAAAACAAAGTGTAATTAAAGTATTTTATTGATGCTTCTAGAAATAATACAAACTAAATAAAAACTAAGGAATCGAAAGCGAGTCTCTAAAAAACGAAGGTCTCCAACTCCATATGAGGCATCTCAATGCACCGAACACACAAAGAAGGCGAGCTAGTACCCAATTTGGCAAGGTATTTTGCAACAATATTACACTCCCTTGGAATATTACCCTGTGTTGGAGGGACTCGTCCAGGGATAAGAGGTCTCAAAATCCCGTTCGTCCGCGGGGGTTCATCTAAGTATATGTAGTTAGCAGTTTCTCTCCTCAAGGCACCCGCCCGAGGCGGGGAGTGTATGTAAGGGAGTTGGGCTTAAAGTAGTACGAGGTAACCTCTATAAAAGGGGTTGGACATTCAATGTAAGGGACTTTAGGCATTCATTGTTAAGATTTTGACTATCACCACTCTCAAGCTTTATGAGTGTTAGGGATCTACTCTCTCTCTGAGTGTTCTTGACTGGAACATTGTCCACTCCTTCCCAAGAAAATATTTGATTTCATTGAGCAGCGGCCTAAACCTCCTTATCTCCTTATCCTCCAAAGATGCTAGAAGGTCAGCATAAACTACTTTGCAGATAACATTCTTATGGCCCCAACTCCAAACAAGATGAAGCACATCCCTCACTGTGTTTGCTTCTGCTAATAGAGAATTACCACCCAATGCACAGGAATGAAATCCATACATCCAACAACTTTGGTCATCACAAACTAAGCCTCTACCTCTCATGGAGCTCTTACTCGCATGATGACTTCCATCTTTATTTATATCCACGATACCCAACAGAAGAGGATGCCAAAAGCAGCTCAACGGCACATTACCAACATCCAAACTTTGTAGATCTATAAACTCATTATGATCATGAGTAATACGACACCAAGCCTCTTGATCTATCCAAGGAGTTTCCTCAAAAATAATATTATTACGCTACTTTCATAATTCCCACAAGCATTAAACAAACTTGACCCCTTGCAGACTATAGGTTTGGCTACAAATCCAACTAGCAAGGTCTTGATGCAGAAAGTTACGCTAGATGAAGGCACCCAACTTCAGCCAAATCTCTCTAGAATGCAAGAAGGTATGAAGACAATGAAGAGAATATTCAATGGTTTATGAACACCTAGGCATTTTGGAGAATTCAACATCTTGCATTTGAACCTGTAAGAGTTCACTTGGAGTAAATTATGCATCACAATCCTGAGAAAAATTATAACTTTTTCATGGAATTTCATCTTCTACAACCGCTACCATTTCCCATCGTCATCCTACTCACAACACATGTTTTGGATCCAATCGTACGCATCCTTCATTGTATAGAACCCCTTCTATTTTTTGACCAAGATCCAAGCATCATACCACTTAGGAACAATTAAATGACTCATCTATTCCAGCCAAACCTTAATCTCATGTGGAACTGCTGTATATATAGATTCAATGTCCCACTTCTCATAATGAACCAAATCACCAAGGTGGAGATCAGTTTCCTAAATGAGAACGAAGGTAGATGGTTCACAATGCAACCAATACCGCTCCAATCCTCATACCAGATCAACGTGCTACCATTTCCCAACCTGAACGTGAATCACTGCCAGCGATGGTCTTGCCCTTGAAGGGTTCCTTTCAAAACTGGAGAATCATTCTACTGTTGGATAGACGGGTAATAGAGGAACCAACAATTTATTTATTTCATAACCAAAACCCAAAGCTTTGGGTATGTGAATCAAAGCTTCAAAGAGTCTTCCTTAACAACGTAGTGTTTGCAATCTCCATGTCTCACACTCCAAGCCCACTCGTCTCCTTTCCATTAGTAACCTTATTCCAACCAATTAAATGCCACTCCCTATTGCCGCCATTTCTTGACCAGATAAACGTTCCTATAATTTTGTTTATTGGATTAATCAACGCACGAGGTAACCAAAAACCTACAAAGAATACATGGAAATTGAGGATATAACTAACTTCACTAAACACATATGTCCGCCATATTCAACATGTTGAGTTTGGTGGTGACAAAGGTGGTGGTCACAATCAGTAGCGGTAGCCGTTGCTGGTTATGGCCGTATTAGGGACGGTAGTGGTAGTGGTGACGATAACGGTAATAAAAATGAAAAGTAAAAGCTTAAACAAACTATGTTTTTAAATTTTTTAAAAATTTAGAAATGAAAACTAGTTTCAAAAAAGAAAAAGAAAAAAGTAAAACCAAATGTCCTTCATCTCACTACATTATCCAAAGTAAAGAAAGACAAAGAGATAACAGATAAATAGATAACATAGCACCCTGCACACCATAACACAGAGAGAGCAGCAACAATGGCATCACTGTGTGGTGCAGCTTCAGTGACCTTCCCTTCACCTTCATTCCCATCTCACAAGATTTCAACTACAAAATCATCCTTCGTTGGCTTCCAATTGCCACTACCAAAGCTTTCATCTTCTTCCATTCGAACCCATTTCACTGCAACTCTTCGCGTCCATTGTCAGCAGGAAACTTCCTTGGTCACAGAAGAACAATCTCCAGTGGTTGCAGTAGAACAAGATCCTCGCTTCATGTGCGTTGAACCTGAGCCCCGATTCAAAGGCCCGGTACAACCCTTTTTGTTAATGGGTCTTGTTTATTTGCGTTGTTTGGTTGCCTAAAAAATTTTGTGAATGATTTTTCTTGAATTTTTTGCTTACCCATTATTGAGGAAGTTTCAATTAACTAGCATAAGGGGGAAAGTTTCAATTTTTAGTGTGGATTTTGTTAAATTTTGGTGCTGATAAGAAAGAATGAAGTAGAGTATGAAGTTTTATGTTCTGATTTTGAATTAGTAGCATTTGTTTGTTGTAATTGAAGTAATTTAACTGTAAATTTGGCTTTGCTGAGTGCTAGCATTTTATGCCACTATTTTCTTCTCTTGTTAGCTTAATTAGCTTGGGAATGCATTGGTGGTTTCTTCTTTCTTTTTGTCAGCTTAGTTTTTGGTTTTGTTTTGCATGTTTGGAAATGGGAAGTGCTTTAAATCTTTACTAGTGTTCACATTAAGGAAATTGAGTATGAAAATGTATCCGGGTGTGTGTTTCGGTTATTTTATTTTTAAGTTTATCAGCATCTAAATACAATTTTGGTTTATGTCTTCTGTTATTTTGAAGGTTTTAAACTTTGTAGATGCAATTTCTTGATGAATTTTGAACTGCCTGACCAAAAAACCAATCATTGTAGGACATTTGGAACAAGACCTATTATCCAAAAGCTGCTGATCATGTCAATACAGAGAAAACATGGTACGTTGTCGACGCCACAGACAAAGTTCTTGGAAGACTAGCATCAACAATTGCCATTCACATCCGAGGGAAGAACCTAATGACCTATACACCCAGTGTGGACATGGGTGCTTTTGTAATTGTGGTATGTATTTCTTCATAAATTACTTGTGTTGTGTACCAAATTTATTGATAACACTATTGCTGGCGTACTCTGTTTATTTGGCAATGGAATGGAAACACTATTCTTCATGGTTTTCTACTTATGCTGGAATAACCCTATGCATTACAGGATTTAATTTCCAGTTTAGCACCTTTCTTTATCACTTTTTCTTTTTGGTTAAAAGAAAAGGAACCCGTCCAACTATAGGTCAGTTTCAAAAGATAAAACCCCTAAGGTTAAAAGTTCTACGACATGTTTCCCTAAACGAAATTGTGCAAAGCAATACTAAATTAATCCCCTGTGAATGTGCAAAACACCCCTTTGGATGTCAGTGTGCACGATTTGATTAGTCATATCAAGTTGTTCAGTTTTAAACCACATGGTTTTTTTCTGAAATTGACCTATAGTTGAAGGGGGTTTCTTGTGTTTTTGCCTTTCATTTTATGGTAGGTATCCATGAAAATAGTAGAAGCTCCACAGATATCATATATATATTTTGTATTGTCATTATCATTCTCAGCTTTAGTTCTGGAGTGATGTCCTATTCGACAAAGAAGGTTGGATCATATTTTACATTTTTGTATATTGATTCTCAACTTAACTCTAGTTTATTGTTTTACATCATGTTTGGGGAAGTCCTAATTAAGCAGCACTGAATCTAGTTATGAATGAATATCTGTCATGTTTTTTTAATCATATCTGGTAGCTGCAAGAAAAGATATTCCTTAATCCAGTACATAATTTTTTTATTCATTTGAAAGTTGTTTGAATTAGAAGCATGAGGATGACTTATGATCTATAGAGGAAACAGGATTCCTTTACAAATACTGTGTTTCGATTATATTCACTTTTTACATTATTATCTATGTTAAGCATCCTGAACCTTCTCTTGTAGTTTTAAGCTATTGTCAATGATATTTCTTCCTGTTCCAATTGACGTGTATGGTCAAAGAATATGCTCTAGATATTTAAAGTTTCATGATTGCTATACAAAGTCTGAATTTCTTTTATTATTTATACAGGTAAATGCAGAAAAGGTTGCTGTGTCAGGGAAAAAGAGGACCCAAAAGCTTTACAGAAGGCACTCTGGACGACCTGGTGGTATGAAAGTGGAGACATTTTCCCAGCTGCAGAACAGAATTCCTGAAAGAATTATTGAACATGCTGTTCGGGGCATGCTTCCAAAAGGGAGGGTAGGTTCAACTCTAGTTTAATATTTTTCCAACAGACAAAACACACATCAGAAGTTGACATGTCTAACTGGATTGTTGATGCATGTTAATTGTATAGAAGCTAATATAATTAGAAATTATGTGATTAGTTTTTATGATGTCACATATGCAAGATAGATTTACTTAACAGATAGAAGAATATAGTGGTGACTGGTGAAGAATGAAATGAATCTCAAAATTGTAAATTTGCTTAAGAATTCAAATTTTGGTTTGAAAGGAATGCTTGGGTTTCTTAAGCACAGGCTATACTCATGGTTGGATAAAGCTCGTCAAATGTAAACATGAGTTTGAAGTTAGGAAGTAAGGGTGTATCCATTGGATTTTTATGAGTTAACTTAAAACTGTAATGCATATTAAATTAAACTAACCATGGACACACCCTCACCTGATTACTTTATAGACAAACTCACTTTATAGGAGACTTTTCTCTCATGGCCATGCTTTGGGGCGAGATTTGCTTTTTGTGGTGCTTCCTTAATAATTTCTCAGGATGACTTATCCTCTTGAATTCATGTGTAATAGTTTTTGCTTGGTTTCTGTAGGTGATTGTATATTCAAAGGATGGTTCCTTAGAATGATATTTCATTGTTCTTTGAATGATATGTTTTTTAAAAGATGTTTCTTTTTAGTTGAATCTAAACATAAATCAAGGGTTGGTTTATGCAGCTTGGCAGGGACCTATTCACCCACCTGAAGGTTTATAAGGGCCCAGATCATCCACACGCAGCGCAGAAGCCTGTTGATTTGCCGATAAGAGATAAGAGAATAGAGTTGAAGAGATAGGTCATAGGTGTTGCAAAGAGCTTGGCATGAAATATGACAAAGATAGTTGAGCTCCTTGCTTTAGCTGCTTGCTTTGCTGCTGTCTTCCATTTGATGCTTTATTTGTCTGTAGAGGTATCTGATTATTGCATTACTTGTGTTTTTATCCAAGGCCTATGTCGAATCTTAATTTTTTTTTTATAGGTTTGAATCATAGGGGTGTAATATTTTTTTAATATGCATTTTAGTGTATTGGCCATGTTTTCATTTCAAGAAAATCTTCCATCTCTTTTCTTTTCCCTCTTTAGTAGTTCAGTCCCTTAGACTATCAAAATGGAAAAGAAAATTGAAAAAGACCTAAGTGGAGGTTACCTTAACCCACATGTAGGTATTTATTCATTTTAAAACTAAGTATCATACGTCATTGTTTTATTGTTGATGCCCGTTCAGTTCATTTTAGATAACATCCAAGTTTTCTTGTAAGATGTATAGGGAGTTTGATTTTACTGTTAGGAATCTAATAATCACTTATAGGAAGAAGCTACAAAGTGTAATTTCAGAAGTTACTGTGTTTTAGATTGTGTTCCCACGGCTAATCTAAAACGCTAGTAGACAGACATGAGTGTTGCTTATGTGGATGGATAATTTTTTTTCCCATTTACAGTATGCTTATAGAAAATTGGATAACATAAGTTCAGTAGAAATTTGTTCTCTTATTGTTCGGACGAATCCAACCAAATCACTTGGAAGAGTGTTGATTGAAGAGGAACGGTGAAACTCCGACAAGGATGGGCTGTGAGATGATGATCTTCACAGTGCTCTGTTGTCCGTCGTGCCCGAGAGGGTCCTTGTGATGACACTCTGACGCTCAAATTAGAACATGGGTTGTTGGAACTTGAGATATTTGATAGATAATGTGTACCTTATGTTCTCAAAGTCTTAACTTTTATAGAGCTTGGTCTTGGGATTCCCTGTGATGACACTCCAACACTCAAATTAGAAAATGAGTTTTTGAAACTTGAGATATGTGATAGATAATGTGCACCTTATGTTCTTCAAGTTTTAACTATTATAGAGTTTGAGATTGCGTGGTTCGAGACATTCATGAGTTTCGTCCATTTGTCTTGATTTCTGGTCCATAGTTACTTGATGTGATGTGATGTGGCGATTGGAAGCGAGGCTTGATCGGTAAAAATGTGATCATTGACGGGTTGATCAGATTGACCCAGAATAGTAGTCTCCTAGCTCTGACATTCATTGGTGTATGTATGTGTGTGTGCATGTGCATGTGTATGTATGTATGATTTCTATTATAACAAAAAATTTCACTCCCCTAAAAGCATTCAAGTTTGATATATATTCTTTCAAAAAAAAAGTTTGAGATATAAAACTTGGCTAACCGTATGGACGGCACTCCAATCTCCATTCCTTAACTCCACTCATTGATTTTGATTTGCTCTCTGAATCTCTAATTCCATGCTTGGCTTTGTTGGTTTTGTGTTTATTTCCTTTCATGTATCAATAAGAACTCCATGATGAATTCTTTGTGAATGATAGCAAGAGGAGAGAGAACTCTAACTTAAGGGGACGTTTGGTAGATGTGCATCTCAAAATATTTCCGGGAATGTGAGGTTGGGAATGTAACATTCTCATGTTTGGTAGAAGTTTTAAATTTTTTATTTCCGGGTACGAAAGATTCCCATGTAAGTAAATTACACATGATTTTTGAAATTTCATTCCCATCTCAAAAAAGGGAATCTTACATTCCCATGAGAATGAAAGTTATTTTTCACTATCTCTCTTTTACACTACTTATTTTATATTTTTATATTTTTTATATTAAATGATTTTGAAAAATATTCCCGGGAATAACTTATACTAACCAAACACATTTTCATTTTACCCAAGAATGGCTTTACTGGTAATGAGATGAATTGTGAGTGCCCCCTAAATGAACTACGTTATTTCATTAGACCAAAGGTGAGGCCAAAGGTGAGGTGAATTGTGAGTGTTTACATTTATACTAGAAGCAATGTTGTAATGTGGGTTGTGTTATATTCTATTAGAGTAGTAGTGTTTGCCTCACCTTATAGTAGAATAATAGCAAAAAAACCTACATAAGCTATTCTACTATACTCAAGGTGAGACCAACTGTGAGAGTAAACAGTACAATACTCTAATAATCTCAAAATCTTAAGCTGTTGGCCGAATAAGAATCACATGAATGATTTTATATTATATTCTAACACACCTTCTCATGTAAGAGCATTTTGAGCTTGAATCGTGGATAAATGCACAGTCCCGCTTACTTTGTGCTTAAATTTAACCTTTTTTAATTAGAAAGTGAGGGGAGTAAGGATCGAACTTTAAACTGCAAAGTCATAGATGCTCTGATACCATGTCAAACAACCAATTATCCCAAAAGTTTAAACTGTTGGTAAGGATCACATGAATAATTTTATATTATATTCTAACTGCTACTATACTCTATTCACTTGGAATCCAGCTTCAGGAGCACATTGCATTATAGCCCCACCTTTCTTTGTGAGGATTTGTAAAGCAAAAAAGATATCTTGGTTCTTAAATGTGCTAGTGTCAGTAGTGTGAGTATTATTTAAGTAAATCAGTAGCCTTTGGCATGAGCAGCTGCTTGTTATGTTAGCTCCTCAAATCCCTTATCAGGAAGTTGAGCTATACCCCTGCCTTCTTTAATTGATCATTTTTTGTAATGTGATGACCTCAGGTTGCATTTGCTAATATGGACACTCATCTTGGCTGCAATTTGGTTTGGATAACGGCAGCTACTATGATTTATTACGCCACTTTTTTCTGCATCTCACTTTGTCTCATTTTCTAGTTCAAGTCTTTAGTTTTGCTGTTAGAAGCGTCTTTGCATTGTGTGTCAAGTTATTACGTTATATATTTGAAGGAGTAATGGCACAAGTTATTTTGTTTGAATCCTAATTTTTGGTTACTGCAACATAAATTGGTGGTTTTATTTGCTTTCCACCGTTATCAGGGTCGGCCTAAGGCTTGAGCCACCGAGCAAGGGCTTTAGACTAAAAAAAAATCCCCCCAATAAAATTGTTTAATAAGTAAAAAAGGCCCCAAAAAAATCAAGCATTAATAGTATATTATTCTTTCCTTTTTCGCTTAATAGTATATTAATCAGAATTATACTTCTTTCCTTAAAAAAAACCCTACTTTAAAATTTGTCTTAGGCCTCATTTAGTGTTGAACCGACTCTAACCGTTATAGTTATATGTTTAACTATTCTATCAGTTTTGATATTCTCTTAAATTGACCAACGTTACATCCTTTTTTTATGGTCATTCTGGTATGGCCTTTAACCTGGGTTTTATTGGCCCTTGATTCAAAGAGTTTACCATGATAATATTTACGTTGAAAAAATATTCTTCAGCTTCACGTGGCTGATTTTTTATAAAAGAGAAAGTGCATTTTTTTTTGCCTTATGAGCATTGTTGTAGAGACTCCAATATGTTTAAGTTCTGGGTGCATAGTACTTTACATTTAGTTGTGTTAACTTTGAAGAACAAACCCAACACTGAATTGCACCAGAGGTCTGCCGGAATTTTTGCTTTCAAGACAGTGGTTCGTCCATGCGCAATTTCTTCTTCCATTTTTTTCCAACGATATTTTCATGGCTTCCAGTCAAATCACTGTGCAGGTTCAAGTATGTTTCTGGTTCATCCTTAAACCTCATGAAAGAAACATATTTTTGCATGAAGCATGCACAAAATATATTGGGACGCGATGACACTTCTTCTTAATTCAGTCTAACGCAAGTCAGATGTTTAATGGCGGTATTGAAGTCCACTCTTTGCATAAAAGAGAGGAATTATCTTCTGTTGAGCCTCAACCTTAGAATTTTCTCCACTCCTTAGCAATGTCAGCAAAAATCCTTACATTAATGGATTAGTTTTATGTCGATGCATATCAAGAAAGAGTGAAGTTCACTATATATGGCCTAAAATAAAATAGTGGACTTGCATCGAGATAAAACTAATCTATTACTTGATGTAAGGATTTTTGTTGACATTGCCAAGGACTCGAGAAAATTCTAAGGCCGAAGCTCACCAGAAGATAATTCATTTGATTCATGTAGAGAGTGGACTTCAATACCGCCATTGAACATCTGACCTACGTCTGGCTGAATTAAGAAGAAGTGTCATCGCGTCCCAACATATTTTGTGCATGCTTCATGCAAAAAATATGTTTCTTTCATAAGGTTTAAGGATGAATCAGAAACAAACTTGAACCCATAGTGATTTGACTGGAAGCCATGAAAATATTGTTGGAAAAAAATGGAAGAATAAGCTGCGCCGTTGAAAGCAAAAATTCCGGCAGACCTCTAGTGCAATCCATAAGGTATTAAACGATGTTTTCCCAAATAATTCTCTTGTGGGAGTAATATATGGGAAGGATAAAATACACTCCAGAGGGTAAAATTGTAAAACAAATAATATTTTTCTAAAAATTAATAATATTAATTGCGCTTCTTAATATGCGTGTTTCTTCTCTCTACACAGTTAAATAAGGACGGAGGTAGTAATATTTTTTTATTTGTAATTTTTAAAAAATTCTCCATCTTATTATTAATAAATAAAATTAAAATTAACATAATAATTTTAATATATAATAAATTTGAAAGTTTACAATTAGTTATAAATACAAAAAAATATTAACTATCTAATATTGTTATTTTTTTTGAAAATATCTAATATTGTTATTAATGTAAAAGTAGTCAATTTCAATTATTATTATTTAAAAATTAAAATTTATTACGACTTAACATAAACTTTTATATTCTTATGAAATTTTCGATAATCCAGTTTTGTATACATTATGTAGGTGAAAATTTATCTAATATTTAAGCGAGCAAAGAAAGTTTTAGGTTAAATTTATTTGGCACTATGCAATAGGATTCAATAAGTAATAAGAAGATGGTTTTCAAAAATGAATTCTTTACATTAGTTTTGTGAATAAGATTGAAGTGAAACTTTGTATATGTCGATGCCTCAAGAAAAAGTTCAGGGGACATACTTGAGAATATCATGATCATTTCATTCAAAATAGGTTCATTGTCACCGTTAAATTATCATGCCACTTAGTAGACTTAACACATCAACGCACATAGAGAAGACAAGCTACATTGATCAAGCAATTCACAAGTTCGTAGATCCACATACATAACAAAACATCATGTAAAGTGTGAAGAGTTACCTATCTGACACAAAATAAACTACTATCAAACGTATGCTCCTTCTCGTCTCATATTTGCTCCACGGAATTATGATTCAAAGATAGAATTTTTACACTTGGTGTATGTCTTACTCTCATAGCAGAGGTTCAATAATTGAACCCCAACTCGATCTCACAAATGATCATTCTCTTTCTAAGCATCTGAACACCCCTCTACCACCGATCACTCCCTCTATTTATAATCGTTCTCTAGGGTTAGTTGCTTCCTAATTTTAATAAAATATTCAAATTTTTATGAAGAAGTGCGATAAGATTTTAAGCTCTGTTTTCTTAATTTGTTTATTTCCTGATTTTCAACTGATGATTATCCTCTAGAATATTACTTGGAATTATTCTCTAATCATCTTCTAGATATTTCTTATTATTTTTTTATGGATTATTATTCAATCTTATTAATTTATAATTAATTTTGAATTTAAAATTATTTATTCTTTTATGACTTTCATTTATTTTCTTTTCTTATTATTTCCTAATTATAATATTTTCCTAGTTTTTATATTAGTTTTTTATTTTTTTATTTTTTTAACTTTCCAGACTTTTTAAATTAAACTTTAACAATAAATTAGTTGGACTTTTAAAATCAAAGTTTCAATTCTTAATACTATATACATACAAATATATTTATTAGTTTTATTTTAATTTTTTTCTTCAATTTATGAATAATAATTAATATGATAAATATTTTTAATTAATGGTCTATTTTTTTTTAAGAAGCTGAAAATTTGATAATAAATAGTTAATAAATTAATAACAATAAAATTGTTATCAATAATTTATTACTATTTTTATTAAGATAAAGTTCAAGAGAATTACAAAATTATTTTCTACAATAACATGAAACAACATTATAGTTGATAACAACATACATAATAATTTAAGATATTTAAAATAATTTTAAATATACATATTTACAAAAGGCATTTAACCATTGACTAATTTCATGTTCTTTAATATTAAAGATATTACTTTATATAAATTTTTTATCTTTTATTTTTTTTCTCTCAACTTTGCGTCGATAATTAAAAAAGAATATAATTGATATATTTACCTACTTCTTATATTTTATATTTTAGTTATATACATAAAAAGTTTTAAAACTGATATATAAATAATAATTAAAATGACAATAAATAATTAACTAATTAATCTTATCACTAATGTAAAACTCATGTCCATTGTATATATATAAATATATAATATATGCTTAACTTATTAACACGATATTTAACTTTAATACTCAATATATTTTTTATGAGTAAAAAATAGTAAAAAGTTTTATTTGTTATTTTTTTTAAAAAAAATTCTCAACTTATGATTAATAATTGAAATTAAGATGATTTTAATTTTAATTATAATATATGAGAAATTAGAAATTTTTACAATTAGTAATGAATATAAAAACTATTATTAACTATCTATTATTGTCATTAATGTAAAGAAAATCAATTTCAATTATTATTATTAAAAAATTCACCCCAGGTATAATTAATTATTTGAATTTAAATATAATTTAAATATTTAATTTTAATTATGATAAATTTAAAAACTAAATTTTAATATGAGAAATTGAAAAGTTTGACGATTTATTTCTTTTAGCTTTCTATTTTTTTATTTTATTTTTTATAGGGAAATGTTAGTTGTTAGTAACGTTAGTAAATTAGTCCTCCTCAGGGTTCGAATCCTGAACCCTTCACCATTTACTCTCCCAAACTCATATGTCTCCTAGCTCTTACCATTTGAGCTAACTCTCGGGAACATATACACTATTATGCATGAATTCCTTATGCATATTTTCTTCATGATTTTTCACTAGAAAATTTATTTTTTAACTCTTTTATAAATTATGAGATAAATGTTAAAAACATATAAGATGGATCAAAATCCTCTTAATCATAAAAAAGGAGCATGCCAATTTTCACCATATCTAATTGTTGAGTTAATTATTAATTTATAGTAGTTTTGATATATTCATACCAACTTTCCCCCCTATTAATTATTTTCACACTTATTTTTGGTTTCTCAAGGTATTCCTATAACCGGTAGCCATGAGTTTAACCCTCTCAAAAATCACATTAAGTGGGTATAAGTCTCTCCTAAAAAATCCATCTTCATATGCATCACCCCAAGATCAAATCATAAACTGAATGCTTAAGGAGTTCAGTTATCTACTCGTTGTGCTAAAAGTTACATTCTTTTTCTTCATATATCCATCGCATCATATGTTGTATATCATTTTTCTCTCTTCTATTTCTATCTTTTTTTTATACCTCAAAAAGATAAACTGTATCCGCCAGGAATCGATCCCTTGACCCCTCTACCCAACTCATATGTCCTCCAGCTCCTACCACTTGAGTTATCCTACGATACCTCTAAGTGTAAGATAAAATTTTGGTGTGTTATTAATATTTTCCAATTCATAACATGTTTGAGTTGTTTCTTCAAGTATTTAATATACAACTTTTAAATCATTCACACTTTTTTTTTGTTACAAATGGAAATCATTCACACTTTAATTTCTCATTCATCTAATTTTCTCAAACATTTTATTACTATCCCTCTTATTTATCTAACACATCGCTCATCTATCATTTTCCATCTTAGCTAAATTATAGGGCTGCAGATGAGTTGAGTTTGATGGATTTTCATGCTAATCAGGTTTTGAACCGATGAAAGTTATTTGGGTTGAGTTGGGTTGGATTTCATGAATTTTCACCTATGAGCCCGAACCAACCCAATCCGACAATCTTCGGGTTGGTTTGGATGAATTGATTGGTCGCTATATTAAAATAAAAATAAATCTAGAATATTGAAAAATATTAAAAAACAAGTACTCAAAGTCTCTAACATGCAATTATCTAACATGCAATTACATCATAAGTTCATAATTACTGTATACACACATTTATACAACAACACATAACTAAATAAGTACTTCAAGTCTTTAAATATTACAAGTAATTACAAATAAATTAGTCTCCAAGTCTCCTAAAAACCACTCTAGTAGTAGAACTCCAAGTCTCCATAAATTACATGACCTACTAATAAGTTACATAACCTACTACCAGTACGTTAGGTGAAAATTAAAATTATTAAAAAAATATATTAAATAAGATATTATTATTATATGATTGGATTTCAGGTTGAGTTAGATGAATTATTATGGAATCTGATATCCGATCCAAAGATGATTGGATCGTAATAAAATTCATCCAATAAATTCGTTTGTCCAATCTAACGCGCATTTTTACCATTCAATCGGATTAAGTTAGATGGTTTCAATTGGTTAACCCGAGCATGTGCACACCTACTAAATTATATTATATTGAACCAGACCCTATTCTTAATTCTAACTAGGATGTTACCCGTGCGTTGCACGGGGGTCTTCATCGCTGATTTTTTGTTTTTGTTTTATGACTAACCAAAATTTTTAGCATTACATAATCAAAGTTAATTCGGTTTACTTATGTCTGTTTCTATAACACTTTATCCATGATTAATTGAATGAAAATGAGCATAGAAATTGAAAAAAACCAATGCCTACAATAAATGTGAATGGTAACGTCCATTTAACCTCCTAATCAGTGGGTAAACTATGAGGAGGAGTAGTTTTCCTAATGGATGGAAAACAAATGTATTGGAACTACCTCTTTCACCAAATGCCGCATGTTTATTTGACTGCCCCTTTTGTAAAGCAAGGCTATTATAACTACATTGTTTGCCTAATACAACCCCAATGCTAAGGCAAAGTGTGGAGGCATAGCTATTCCTGATACAATCAAAAATTAAAAAGGCTTGCATTGCGGTTGAGAGCTTAACCTTAAGGCTCATGCTATACTTAATAACAGGCGTGCATTGCGATTAAGAGCTTAACCTTCTGGCTCATTTTATATTTAATAACCCGTTAATAACACACAAAACATAGGAAATAGTTCATAATAGAGTGATACAAAGCAGCCTTGATGCATGCCTTAATCAAAATCTGAGAAAATATCAACAGTTTTGAACTTATATTATATTGAACCAGACCCTATTCTTAATTCTAATAGTGTCTGTTTTCAAATTCGGCTAAGGAACGAAGTGCACTTGTGCAGAGTAGCCATAGCACTTTGTCAATGAACAAAACTACTCTAAGATTTTCTTACATAAATTCCCTGTCATTCAAACCTCAAACTATACACACCACTTCTCGTACCATCGTAGATTCTCAAACCAACGTTGTTTCAAACTCACAATGTTTCCAAAGCTTCACAAAACCCCCCATATCCTACACCAACCTCTTGTCACAGTGTGTTGCTTCCAAGTCCCTGACATTAGGCATGGAACTCCATGCCCACTTGATCAGGTTTGGATTTTCCCACGACCCAAGTTTCAGGAATCATTTGGTATCTCTGTATTCGAAGTGTGGCCGTTTTGGGTATGCACGCAAGCTGGTTGATCAAAGTACTGAAACGGATGTGGTGGTTTCTTGGTCTGCTTTGATATCTGGGTATGTGCAAAATGGGTTTGGGAAGGAAGCTCTGTTGGCATTTAATGACATGTGCATGTTGGGTGTTAAGTGCAATGAGTTCACGTTCCCGAGCGTTCTCAAGGCGTGCTCAATCAAGAAGGATTTGAATATGGGGAGGAAGGTTCATGGCATGTCTGTGGTCACAGGGTTTGATTCTGATGGGTTTGTTGCTAATACTTTGGTTGTTATGTATGCGAAATGCGGGCAGCTTGGTGATTCTAGGAAATTGTTCGGCTCAATTGTGGCGCCGAGTGTGGTTTCGTGGAATGCCTTGTTCTCTTGTTATGTGCAAAGTGATTTCTGTGTTGAAGCAGTGGATTTGTTTAAAGAAATGGTTCGGGGTGGAATAAGGCCTAATGAATTCAGCCTTTCCATTATATTGAATGCCTGTGCTGGATTGCGGAATGGCAGTCTTGGAGGGACTGTTCATGGGCTTTTGCTGAAACTAGGACATGGATTGGATCAATTTTCCGCAAATGCCTTAGTTGACATGTATTCAAAAGGAGGGAGGATTGAAAATGCAGTGGCTGTTTTTGAAGAAATCACCCACCCTGATATTGTTTCTTGGAATGCAGTTATTGCTGGTTGCGTTCAGCATGAGTGTAATGATTGGGCTTTGGCACTTTTGAATGAGATGAAGAGCTCAGGAGCTTGTCCCAATGTGTTTACCATATCAAGTGCTTTGAAGGCCTGTGCTGCAGTGGGGTTCAAGGACTTGGGTAGACAGTTACATTCTTGTTTGATAAAGATTGATACTGATTCCGATTTTTTTGTAGCTGTTGGATTGATCGACATGTATTCCAAGTGTGAAATGCTCAGTGATGCAAGAAGAGTATATGAGTTGATGCCAAAGAAGGATATCATCGCATGGAATGCTTTGATCTCTGGTTACTCACAGTGCGGTGATGACTTAGAGGCAGTCTCACTTTTTTCTGAAATGCACAATGAGAATGTAGATTTCAACCAAACTACTTTGTCAACAGTTCTCAAATCCGTCGCCAGTTTGCAGGCTATTAAGCTATGCAAGCAAATTCATACACTTTCCATCAAATCTGGAATTTATTCAGATTTCTATGTTATAAACAGTCTTCTTGACACGTATGGAAAATGTAGCCATATAGACGAAGCTTCAAAAATATTTGAAGAGCGCACTTGGGAAGATCTGGTAGCTTACACCTCCATGATAACAGCATATTCTCAATATGGGGATGGAGAGGAGGCTTTGAAGCTATATTTGCAAATGCAAGGTGCAGATATCAAGTCAGACCCATTTGTCTGCAGTTCTCTTTTAAATGCTTGTGCAAATTTATCTGCATATGAACAAGGGAAACAATTACATGTCCATGCCATCAAGTTTGGATTCATGTCTGATACTTTTGCCAGCAATTCTCTGGTTAATATGTACGCAAAATGCGGAAGCATCGAGGACGCTGATCGCGCCTTTTCTGAGATACCTAAGAGGGGAATTGTCTCATGGTCTGCAATGATTGGAGGGTTGGCTCAGCATGGCCATGGAAAAGAGGCTCTTCAGTTGTTCAACCAAATGCTTAAAGATGGTGTGACACCAAACCACATTACCTTAGTCAGTGTTCTTTGTGCATGTAATCATGCTGGTTTGGTAAATGAGGGAAAACATTATTTCGAAACAATGGAGGAAACATTCGGGATTAAACCGACACAAGAGCATTATGCTTGCATGATTGATCTCCTTGGACGATCCGGAAAATTAAACGAAGCAGTGAAGCTTGTAGATTCCATGCCATTTGAGGCTGATGGCTCTGTTTGGGGGGCACTGCTTGGAGCTGCAAGACTCCATAAGAACATAGAACTTGGAGAGAAAGCTGCAGAGAAGCTTTTGGTTCTTGAGCCAGACAAATCTGGAACTCATATTCTCCTTGCAAACATCTATTCATCAGCTGAAATGTGGGAAAATGCTGCCAAGGCTAGAAAGCTCATGAAAGAGAGCAAGGTGAAGAAAGAGCCTGGAATGAGTTGGATTGAGATGAAAGACAAGGTATTTACCTTCATTGTTGGAGATAGAAGTCATTCTAGAAGTGATGAAATCTATGCTAAATTGGATCAGCTGAGTGAACTTCTAAGTAAAGCTGGATACAGTCCCGTCATAGAGACTGATCTACATAATGTGAACCAAAGTGAAAAGGAACAACTCTTATATCATCATAGTGAGAAACTAGCTGTAGCTTTTGGATTAATTGCCACACCACCTGGAGCCCCTATAAGGGTGAAGAAGAATTTAAGAGTCTGTGTTGATTGCCACACCTTTTTCAAATTTGTATGTAAAATTGTTTCAAGGGAAATAATTGTCAGAGACATTAATAGATTCCACCATTTTAAAGATGGATCATGTTCCTGTGGTGATTATTGGTAATATCATAAAGAAGGCTCATTTCTTTTATTTTCATATGATACAGTATATATTTTTCTTTTTTATCTTAACTACTGCAATTAGATTGATACTGTGTGACTTGATACGATATCGCCTTTGAACAGTCTGATCAACTTCCATTTACAATACCCCAACACAAGTGCAGATACCTGCTGGGTACTAACGTCAAGGAATGCTACTTCACTAAAGTAACACTAACAGATCTTATTTCTACTATCTAAATAACAGAGGATCCATGTTAGAGATACAAAGGATAAAAATACTAATTTCCAAGCAAAGCAGCATACAAGATTTCATTCCATGTATCAGGAACACCAGCAAGACACCAGTGACTGCAATCTTCAAAAGAAGTGCCACGTCCTGTATATACAGAAGGGTGGCCATCGATCCTCAGCTGTGAAGGCAAAGTAATGTCAAGCAAATAAACTGGAGTTTTCATGTTGCTCAAAACGCTCCTCACAATGTCCACACCAGGATAAGGTGGCTTTGCTCCCTGCTCTGGCTGAGTTTGTCCAAGACAGCTCTTTCCCCTACAAAATTCAGGCAAAAAAAGGAGGTGATTTTTGAATAAAGTTGAGTCTAGTATACGTAAACGTTTAGATGACACAAAGCAAACTTCCTTGTCTTTGTGCCGGTTTCGAACCCTGGATCCGAGTTCATGGTCCGAATTCCAAACTATTTTAGGTCATTAGATATAAAACTCACCGCATATATCTCAGGTGGAGAGGGGATTGAAACAACTTGGATGAAGGGGATCCAAATACCTGAACTTCATTGATATTTTCATGCTCATATTCTCATTTTCCTTAAAAACTTACAAAATCTGAGTAGTTTCCGTTGGTAATTATTTTATTGGGGGCAAGTACTTGAGACCAAGTATGCTTTCATCAAGTAAGAGGAGGATTTCTACTTTCAACAAGAAAGTGAGGACTATACCTCACTCTCATGGACATATCCAACTATTTTTCCAATAAAGTTTTGTTCACACTCAAAGCACACTCACACCTAGAGATATATGAAGAAAAAAAGAGAGAAATGTGAGATATGATGAGTGATGTGATAGAAATAGAAGTGAGAGAAAGGAAGAGAAAAATGTAGAAATGAGATGAAAGAGAAAGTGAGCTGTGAATGAATCAAAACCCTGATTTTTTAGATGAACTTTAGTTGGAGTGGGATGGTCAATTTAACTTACTCAGAATGTGCAGCAGCAATTCCTTGGAACAAAACTGTAGTCTTTGAGGGATCAATGTTAGAATCAATCCACTTAGACCAAGTGGTTAACCCAATCTTGTAAGCTTCCAAGGGATCCATGTCCTTGATTATCTCATTACCCACTTGAAAGTGTCTGTGAAACAATAATGTGAAGAAGGCATTAGCCTAAGTAATGTCACTCATCCAAAATCAGCAAAAATAAGGTTAAATGATTTGAGTACGTTTGAGATGTTCCTTCACGAACCCACCAATGGTAGGTGTTGAAAATCAAAACATCCCCTCTCCACATGTTCCCAGATGTAATGGAGTCCAGTCTCAGAATTCTGCCTTGTTCTTTATGACGAATCACATCCACTAGGTACCCATCTTTCAACCACAAGATTGAAGCTTCGTATTCCTATAATCCCAAATGGAATATTATGCTAGCTAATCAAACAATTATATCAATGCTCAAAATGTGTCAGCAATTAATAGCAAACTATCACTTTATTTTTCTTTTGTCAGAATCAATTTTGACATTCAGAAAAACAGGTTAATTCATGATTCAGATGTGGTGCATAAGTAGTCTCACTTGTTACTAGTGATCCATTTTATTTGAGTCTAGGTATTTGTAAACTTAATTGATGTGGGTTAAAGTGTGAGCCTTAACTCTTGGGTCCATGATGGGTATGGTCTTGAGTTATAAATAGTATGACTATGTCCCTTCTGCATTCACATGTCAGAAACGATTTCACGACTTCACAGCTTGCCCCATTAAAAGCTGTGAAAAGAAGTGTGAGATGCAGAGAAAGCCTTAGTCACTTGACTGAAATCAAAGCAAGAGACTGAAGCAAAATGACTTCCAAAGTGTTGTTCTATTTCACTATGCAATATATTTCAATGTGTTTCTCTAATCACATATGACATTTCAATTATTTCGTAGAGAATCTACTCAATGAAGCTTTTTTAGAATTGATTTTGACTTTTAAATCAATTATAAAATAATTTACAAACATGTTATAAAGATGGAAAAATTAAGAAGACTACCGGGAATGAGAACACATGAAGATACTTTGTTGGTCTTCTTAAGGTGTAATTTGATTTTGGCACTGCAATGTGCAGCAAACAAGTAAGTGACTGCCACATGTTGTCACTTATGGAGTCCCCAATAAACACGATCTTCTTCCCTTTGTATCTCTCCAAGAATTTCACACCATCAAACCTGTTAATTAACAAGCATCCCATGTGAAGAGAAAATAGAAAAAATGGAAAATTGATCTCAATCCAAAAGGCCAATCTTCTAGCCAGAAATCACAAGAAAGAAAAAAAACCTATAGACTCTTCCAATTGAAAAAAAAAATGCCCATGTGATGAAATAAACAATATAATATCTAAAACTAGACAAAATGTCAAGACAAAAAGCGAATAAATTTGGATTCTTTGTAGCGGAAGTTCTCTACTGCTCTCTCCTACACATTTTTCATTCATTGATTTTTGTTATCTATGATTATGATTAATCTAAAAAAAATCTTAAATTAAAAAGTTTAGGATAATTTATTAATTTATTAATTATACCTTGGAAGATCACAACCTGAAGGCTTCCATCTATATTTGAGGTATTCCTTATCAGGTCTACCATTTTTGAGACAATCAAATCCCTGAACAATGAAGGGGCAATCACGTGTAGCATCATAGAGAGGGTAGGAGGCATGATCATGAATCCACCTCCCAAGAGAAAAATCACACCCTTTTTGTTGGTTTAATTGGTTGATTTGGAAAGCATTTCCCTGCACTTGGTGCAATGGTGATGCCACTGCACAAAGAACAGCAAAGGCCTGTGGCAGAAGATGTGACCAGAAATTCAATGCCATTTTGAATTTGTCTTGCAACTTTTCCGACCATGAATGTTTGCCATTTGTGTAGGAGAGAGTTGCTATAGAGAGAGAGAGAGAGACTAGCTTCGATTGAGGAAAATAATAATACTGCTAGAAAAATTTATTGACTTTATACGCATGCTGAAGACCAACCATTTTAATTTTTCCTAGTAATCTTCAAAGGTTTATTTTTAATCACTAAATTTTTGTTTCATTCTTTTTTCACCATCTGTTCTTTTCACAATTCACCCTTTCTGTTCCATTACATCATCGATTTTATTCTCCATTTTCTCTTTTATTTCTCTATTGAAAAATGAATGAATTTTCCGTTTAAGATATTTTATTATTATATTTAATGATGGAGAAGTTTTTTGTAGATTTTTTTTATCTGGTCCACTAATAAACCACTAATGTTCATTAGTGGTTCATCATGGACCTAGTTCATATTAGCCAGTACCTTAAAAGCTGATGCTAATTCATTAGTGGTTCTTCATGGACCTGGTGCATATTAGCCAGTACCTTAAAAGTCATGCTAATTAGCATCGTTCTTTCTTTCTCTCAATCTAATTTTTTGTTTCAAGCAATTTTAACATCAGTACCATGACTAATACTAATCTAACACTAATGAGCATTCTCTGTTAGCCTTTATTACCGTCAACTTTAGACCAACGCTTGTAAGCCCTGTATCTTATTGCGTAAACTAAATGAGTGATGTAGCTAAAGGAAACTTCACCCTTTAAGTTTTATATATTATAATAAATTGTACAAAATATATGAAGAATATATTAACCTAAATAAGTAGCTGACCAATAACCTGCATGACTTAAGCATTCGTATCCTTCAAAAATTCCTTACAGAGTCATTTTGACTATTATTTGCAGAGTTGTGTTACAAAACTCTATGCCATATCTGTATTTCTCTCAGGGGCTAATAGAGGATTTTTATTGTTGAAAAGTTTTCAGCTTCAAGAGACTAGTGTGGTCAATACTTTTCCTAAGCCTCTAAACGTTGTGGTATAATACAGAACTATGGGGAGCCTGAAGAGATTTTTAACTGGAAACTGATTTTGTCGATATCTACTCCAGGTTATTTCCAACAGATTAATAACATGTTATATGAGCCAAAAAAATTAGTGTGTGCTGATGGTGGATCCTACACAAGATAGGCAAAAGAATCTATTTCAATAGCACTACTCTATTCAAAAATCAATTTGAAAATAGTTTCCTAGCTCTAGAAACATAGTCTTCTAACTCTGAGTTGGTCGAGTGAAGCAGGTCTTGTATTTGACAGGCTGCACGACCGAGCCTCTACCTGTCTCCTTGGGATGAGGTAAATGTAACTCTATCGGCAGCTTTCCTTTCTTGGTAAGATGTTTATTTCACAAATGCAATTTGTATAGTTTCACGAACTTTTGATATCCCCTAAAGAAGAATCCGTATTCGATTTATATATAGAAGATGTTTTATCTGTTGAGGCACTCTTGCTCTGAGACTCAACTGTGATATTTTCTACTCTCTCTTGGTAATACTGGCGCATCATCTCAAATTTCTTATCCTCCAATACCTCAGTTCTTTCTGACATCACTTCTTGAACAATGGTTCTGCCTTCCAGCATGCTCACTACTGAAGACATGCTGGGCCTGAGAGATGGAGAGACATTGCTGCATAAAAGAGCTACATTAATCATCACCATTACCTCCTCTTTGTTGAAGTCTTCACCCAACCTCTTATCTACAAGCTCCATTAGATTACCTCTTTTTTTCAAGAGATGCACCTGGTATTGAAAAATTCTAACAGCCATTTAGTTCCAAATCAATTCAAAACCGAAGCAAACATGCCACTAAACTTATAGTATGATTGAATTAGTTTCTTTTTCCTTGGAATCAATTCCGACACCCGGAAGCTACTCACAGAAGTTTCTCCCCATAATTTTTTTTGGCTTCAACATCAATTGTAGAAAGATTTTCAGACATGCACTTACGGAGAAAGATGAAACGGGAATAAAATGTGTAATATAGTTTTATACACAATGTACACAACCGTGCTAGATATTCTCAAAATCAGATTGGCATGAATGCAGGATAGTGAGAGAAGATAATTTACCCAATCAAGAAGAGAGAAGCATTCTTCCATAGGCTGCCTGATGGTATTGCTAGTCCCACTGACAATTTCCAGTGCAACAATTCCAAAACTATATACATCTACTTTGTCTGTCAAATAGCCATGCATTGCATACTCAGGAGCCATGTACCCACTGCAGTATTGAAAATTCATCAATTACAATAACTGAATGGAATTTAATTTTTTCATAAACCATGATAAGTTGGGTTTAAATCCAAAAAGATATTTCAGTATATGACCTCCTTTTCTTTTCATAGTATGATAGTGCTTCCAAAATGTCACTCTAAAAGGCTTAGAGAACTCACTAAGTGCCGGCTATTCTGGTGCTCATGTGGGTTTTGTCCTCTTCATAAAGCTTGGCCAAGCCAAAATCAGAAATTTTTGGGTTGAGATCTTTATCAAGTAACACATTAGTGGCCTTGATGTCCCTATGAACTATCCTCAGTCTTGACTCCTCGTGAAGGTACGTCAAACCTTTAGCGATACCAACACAAATCCTATGTCTTGTTTGCCAATCCAATCTCAATTGGCGTTTCTCAGGATCATTATTTGTGACTGTGATGGAAATTAGACATAGTACGTTACATGAATACAAGTTCCATGTACATGATTGTATATATAGAAACAGAAATCATACAGAAAAAATTACCAAATAAAGCATCAGCGAGACTATTGTTTTCCATGTATTCATATATAAGCAGCAATTGCTCCTCCTCCATACAACAGCCATAGAGCTTAACTAGATTAGGGTGTTGCAAAGCAGAAATCAGGCCTATCTCATTTATGAATTCGCGATTCCCTTGCCTTGATTTTGAAGAAAGCTGCTTGACTGCTACGATAGTGCCATCTGATAGGATGCCCTGAATTTTTTGCAATGATGAACAGTTTTTAAGAAGTTGACAACAACATTCCTTTAAACATTACCACAATTACATTATCTCATTCATCATGATCAAGCAAAAGCGGTGGTTAAAATAAAATATACCCTATATACAGGACCAAATCCCCCTTCTCCAATCTTCAAGGCTTTGTCAAAGTTGTTTGTTGCTGCTTTGATTTGTTGTAGGGTAAATAAACCAGTTTGTGATTTTAAACCCTTTAGCTCTGTCAATATAAGAAGTACTGTTACTTTCTTAGTACTGTTACTTTCTTCATGAGGAGTAAGCAAAATAGTAAGTAAAATGATAAATCAGCTAAATTGATTACCTCTGGATATTGGCTTTTTCAGTCTCAAGCAGCCCTTCCACCATAGTATACCAATTACCAAAATGATAATAATTGCTCCAGCAGCCACAATTGCAACCACAACCCCTACAGATATGCTACTTCCATTTTCTGACGGAGGTACAAAATCTGCGTGATTATTATGTATGAGTTAACATCAGAGTAGCTAATACAATTACAGGTGATGGCAGAAAATAAGAAACTTCAGAGAAGTACATCTCACCAGAATCAATAGATATAGCTGATATAAGAGGACCATATACAGATCCAAATGGGATAGAGGTTGTCCCTTTCCCAGCCCAATATAAGCGGATCTCCAAGGCATTTCTAGTCACAACAGCAGTGAATTTTTTTATGATTGCTTTACCAACACCCCCTGCTTCTTTTGCAATATTGAAATCCTTGGCCACCAGCTTTCTCTACAATATCAAAATCAAAATCAAAATCTATGACAGTTATCCATCTTGTTGTTTGGATGCGGACCAAAGAGCACTTATTGGAGCTTATCCGTGCTTTTTCTAGTAGATAAGCTCCAGTAAGTGGTCTTCAAGATAAAAAAAAAAAATTTGAAGAACACAATATATTATTATTTCATTCTTTAATTCTGGTTAGACGTGTGAGAAAATGTGGTTTATATCAATGATTCTTCTAAGTATTTGAACTGGCCATGATGTCCCTAAGTATACTAGTTCCAACTTTGTTGTATATTTAACATGCGGTTGAACAAGGCAGGAAAATGATGAAAACATGCACCTGAATGTAGATATCAAAAACACGCCTGCCAAGGCTGCTATATGTTTTATCATCGGTGAACATTATTTCAGCGAAATGGAGATTCACCGTGTAGTTTCCATTTCCCAGGCAAAATTCATAATAAGTCAAAGAATTGGGAGAAACCCGTGCATCCATGTACAGTGTAGCATTGTCCACTGCGAGCTTACTTGTGTTAGACCAAGTATAGTAGTCTGCGCGACCACTATCGAAGAAGTGACCAGCATTGATAAGTGCCCAGTTTGCTCCAGTTTGACGATATCTTGCAGATCCAATCTCACTTGAGTCATCTTCATATGTCTTATTTCCATCAGAAGTTACAAGCTTTCCACCACAATTTATATAGAGAGAATATGCATCTGGGACAAACAGAACTTAGCAATCATTAAACTAACTAACTCAAGGTCCCAAGGAATGCTATGTTATGCAAGATAACATTCCATTTCTTCAGTTTTCTATAATATCATTTTAACTCATTAGTGAGATTTAGTGTCCAAGGACCATTTGATATCAAAGTATGTAAAATCTAGTTTCAAACTTACTTTCTGTGCCTTCAAAAAATATGTAATGCATTAAACCATCAGTTTCAAACGTTGAAGTAACACTTAACGGTCTATAGGGAAATTCAAGATAAATCAACTTACATTTTGGACACTTAATGTTGGACAAACAAGAAACATTCCCTCTGAGAAAATACAAAAAGAAGGGATGAAGGTGAGGGAGCTAGTCAGCAGCAAACATTATAAGATCTATAAAACTTGTTAATATGTAGTCCAAAAATTTAGCATTAACAACATAAAACTTACAAGGTGTTTCCGGCTGAAGAGGATGCAAACAAATTCCTATGGAATATAGGAAGTGGTCAAGGCTCAGGTAGCTTCTTAAAACTACAAAATTAACAAGAAAAAAAAAACGTATAAAAATGGAAGGAATCTTACACGCTTCCCTGTTGACAACTCAGCTGCTCCCCGTTGCTAATGCTGAAGTTGTTATATGAGAGATCACTGTGTAAGGTTCACAGATGTTATTCAGAAACTGAGATGAACAAAATATTGACTTCATGGAACTTGATTGCTGAGAACTATTCTAAGACTACTTATACAAAAATATGGAAGCTTTTAAGCTTGATTATCTACTGAATCAATTTACTGTGAAATTGTGAAACTTTACAAAAGGAAAAAGGTATAAAAATGGTTTCCTGAAGATATTTAACCATTCCTTTGTCGTTTACCTAACAGATTAAACTTTTAGGAGAGTTGGTTCTTGGTAAAGAGGATTCAACTTAGTTTGTATTATTATTATTTTTCTCTGTTCTCTAATACTGCTTATTGTTTATAGAAATAAATAAAGAAGTTTCATAAAGAATTCACTAGTAAATGTGCAATCAATGTATGTTCCGGCATGGCTGTTAATGATATTCATCTGTTCATAAGTAATAGAATAAGGGGGAACAGCACAAATGGCCTTTTTAAACTAAGATTACATTCAATATTTCTATAGCTTCATGTATTTCTTTTTTTTTTATAAAATTTAAGTAATAAGAACATATTATAGCATGCCATACTCAAGATAAGGAAAAACTTCATATTCAATATGTCTTTTTTTAATGTAAATTTATAGTGCAGACTAAAAAAGAGAGAAGAAATGGAAAATTTTCTGAATAAAATGGTTTTTAAATCTTGTACTTGTCTCCTTAAAAGTCTTACACTGTTCCCTCCAATTAGTCATTATTGATTTCACACAATATGACTTTAAATTTTCATCCCCTGGCCTAATTTTTTGTAGTTCCGTCCTGTCCTTGTTTAAGGATTCTTACCTCCTCTTCAGGATGAGGTTAGGTTTTTCATATATATGTGTGTGGCACTAAATACACCAGGATAAAAAGTTGATACAGAAGGAACAATTGAGTGAATTGACCAATGCCAGTTAATCGTTATACCAAAAAAAAAATTTAAATTATTCAAATCAATAAATCACAATGCTGGCCTTGAAAAGGTAACTTACACAAAGTCTAGTTTAACTATCCATTGAGGCAGCAATCCAGTGAGAAGATTTCCAGTTAAGAATCTTGTAAGACAAATATCAAAAAGTCAATTCATAATCAATTCTTGATAAACCAGCAAAATGTTGAATAAGCTAGTAAACTCCATCTCAAATGATCTTACTCTCCTCAAGGAAACATCTATTAACTTAACTGGTTTGACCACACCAATTTGTTTTAATTCAGTAACTAACATTAAGCAATGACAATAATTCAAGTCCCCAATTTTTCAGTCAACTCTACTGAACTCTTCTTATTGCTTTTCCTATCCATTTTCTTTTTACTTTCTGTCGTTTTTCCCTCACAAAAAGCAGAAACTTAATTATCTGACAGGAAAATGTTTCTTGGAAGGTACTAATATATTGTTCTTAATATTATAGGAAAACCAAATCATGTACATGTGTAATTTAAATAAAAAGAAGTACTGGCAAAATCATTCAAGTAAAGTAGTCTGAACAAACAAATTGGTGGTTAGCATTTTCTATGTCAATACTGCATGCCCAACAGAAACGGTACAGTTTGACTTTTACAAATTCCAAACTAAAACTGAAGCTATCAAATGAAATACAGTGTACTATCTAGCTAATGTAACGTGTATGAGTTTATTTCGTGTAATCCTGTAAGAAGATATGGAACATTACTTACAGCATATACATGTTCTGCAGACGATCAAAACTGCTCGGAATTGGTCCAGTTAGTTTGTTGTAGCTGAGGTCTCTGAAAAAGAAATTATATACAAAACATGTTTTGTCAAAGAGAAAAACTAAAGGAACATATAACATAGTTCCCATACCAATGTGCATGAAATAAGCATTGGAACTTGGAAGGTCTACATCATAATGATGAGTATAAAATGCAAGAACTAAAAAGTTTCTGGACGTGCAATAAAAATCAAGAGTTATCATTAAAACAGCCTTACAATACTTGCAGAGTGGTCAAGTTTCCAAGATAATCAGGCAAGGCTCCAATTATGTTGCAACTCCTCAATATTCTGGAAACCAATCAGACAATTTGTAAAGTTGTGATAGCAAGAAGACATTAACATCTCATTATTTTCTGTCCCTTAAACATTTCTTAATTAGAGGCATTAACTCAAATAGTGAAAATAATAATCAAATCATATAATCTAACTCACAGTGTCTCCAAGTTTGTCAAATTATTTAGTTGTGGAAAGGATGAATCAGATCCATTCAAGTCAGTAATTCTCCTGCATATCATATTTTAAGAACTGATTTGCACAATAAAAACAATTTTAATTTGGAAACCTTGGTTACATTAAAAATCACCATATATACTTACAAGTCAGTAAGGTTTGTCAGAAGTGAAATTCCAGAAGGAATTGGCCCACTCAAACCACTCCCTTGGATCACGCTGTGGAAATATTTAGGGAAATGAATTGCTTGGTATAAAGTAACACTATGTAAAACAACTATAGCATAATAAAGAAAAGGAGAAAGAAATCACACAGTGTATCAAGATTTTTCCAGTTCTGTATAAAATTGGGTATCGCTCCAGAGAATTGATTGTCCCCAATTCGTCTGCATTACATGATGGGAAGCCACAAGTAGAAGTTACTCACAAGTCGAAACAATATTAATCTTGAGAGATATAAAACCAATCATAAGCCTTCTCCTAACTGCTACAACTTTTAGAAGAGCTGGTATTTGACAAGGTATCATAGCTTCAATAACCAAATGATCAAGATCCTTCACTCCTGTTTTTCTATATAAAGTGGAATTTTAGCACAAGGTAAAGTGCCCATGCATTATTCATGTCTATAGTTTGGCATAATAAAAGCAAGTAGCTTACACATGTTTCAACCGAGTGAGCCTAGCAAATGTAGCAGGTAACTCTCCAGTGAAATTGTTGGAGGTAAGAAGCCTGAAGGAACATTAAATAATCAATTGAAGGCATGAAATGTGCACCAAATAATTAATAAATTAACAACAAAGATTTATTGTTTCAGAAGTTAAAAGTGATACGGAGACTATTCTGAAAATGCTAGTCATATAAATGAAGGACTTACAGTCTTTCAATCTGGGTAAGATTCCCAAGCTCTGGTGGAAGATTTCCTGATAATTGATTGAACTCCAATACCCTATCCATTTGAAATTAAGTTCATCTAAGAACTTACAAGAATACATATATAAAAAAGACAAGAGAACAAATTTTAATGTGTAAAACCAGAAACTTACAAACTTTTGAGAGTAGTGATGTTTCCAAGCTCCTTTGGGATTGGACCCGTTAGTCGATTTCCAAGAATGGAACTTACCAAGAGGAAAATTGTACAATTAGATTAACCATCAAGTACAAGATAACAAATTAACAAAAAGAAAATTATGGAAAAGAAAAATACAGAAACACACATATGAAACCCCCATTTGTCATTGTCATATACATTAGGGGAATCCTAAGCTAGCCATAAATTTACCCTGAAGAGAATTCTAATGAAAGTACAAGATAACAAAAAGAAAATTATGGAAAAGAAAAAAAAACATAAACACACATACATTAGTGGAATCCTAAGCTACCCATAAATTTACCCTGAAGAGAACTCTAATCAAATATCAGTACGTGCATGCATGAGGAATAAAACTTGATAGGGAAACCAAAGGAATAGAGAGAGAGATATTACATGTTGACAAGATTTAAGGTGGCCAATTCTTTAGGGATTGTACCATTAAGGTAGTTGAAGGTGAGGTCACTGTAACAAAGAGAAAAAAAAAAAATCAATCAAAATTAAGTGAATGGAAGTGTATAATATTAATCACAGTGAGAGTTTAAGTTACATGATACATACATTTCTTGGAGATAAGGCAACCTGGAAAGCTCCGGTGGGAGAGTACCAGAAAGATTCTGCTTCTTCAAAATACTGTATAGCCATCAAAAACCATGAAAGTTGTTAATGGAGAATCACCAAATTGGGATTTTCTTTAACCCTTTCTTCATTTTGGGTCTGATTAGAAACGAAAATAATTAACTACTCTCTACCCCTGTTCTCCACTCAACAGTTAGAACTCCTTTATTTGCTTATTCTTTCCTATAGTCCTATTCCACCAAAAATTGAAGAGAAGAATGAGTTTTTTTAAAAAATTCAAGTATCCACAAAGCAATCTTGTTCGATTTGGAAGCGGTAAAGAGCAAAAGTCTCTCAAAGAGTGTGGCTCTTAAGATTGAACTCTCAACCTTAAAAGTTCAAACAACCACTTTTAAGGTGGTAACTGACACTCATTGAGCTTGTTGTAAGAGAAAAAAAAAGTTAAAATATTATATTTCATTTCATTTCATTATATTCTATTTTAAACAATCTAATTCTTTTTATCAATAAAACATATATAAAGTTTTGTTTTCCAATGTAAAAAAAAGCATAAAAAGTTTGTTGACAAAATTTGACTAAAATATTGATATTAGTTATGTGTAAAAATGTGATAATAAAGAATTAAGTAAATATTTATTTGTGATTCAAACCTTTTCTCACTAGATCAGATATCCTACATAAATCGATCTACGTCATGATTCTCGGGTAGAGTCGATAAAATTTAACTAATAAACTAAATTAAAGTTGAAAAGCTACTTAAGCGAGTTGGAGTCTAAAGTGAAGGGTAGAGCTTAGTGCTAAAATCTAATAAACTAGTTGATTAAATAAAAAGCTAATAAACTACTTTATATATTAATTGTGATATTTTATGTCGGTTTAAAATTTAATTGGACTTAATCTTTTAATATGTTAGTAAATTATTTAATAAAGAAATTTCTTAAAACAACTTTGTCTATTGAATGTGCTTTCAACCGGAAAAAAAAACACAATCATAATAGAAAATGTTGCAAAATGATTTCTATTATGATTGTGTTTGTTTTTCGGTTAAAAACACATTCAATAGACATATTTTCCAATGTGGCTTTCAACCAAAAAACAAACACACTCTAAGGAAAAGAAGACAACTTTGTTCTTCCAATTCAGCACTAGTTCCCACTTCCGAGTTTATCAATATCAATCCACACAAACAAACACAAAGAGGAGGAGAGAGAAGCATACATACATGCTGACAACATGGCAAACAGTGTGATTGGCAAATGAACAATTACAAGTCACAGCATTTTCTGATCCTTGCAGTTGAGTAGGCGATGTCCAGTTACCCTGCCCGCTACATGGATCCACGGTGAAGTCCCAATCCTTCTTCCCAAGTGTGTTATTTATGACTTTCAGAGCTTGCACTGATTATAATTATGAAAAAGATTAACTCCATGAAGTAGAAAAAAACTAAATAATTAACCAGAGCAAATTAAAAAAGATAATATAATTTTTAAAAAAACAGTGGTATCTATATGTATATGTATTAATTACCTTCATCTTGTTGCAGAGTGGCTCCAAAAGCAAATGAAGCAAAGCAAAGAGGGATTAGAAAATGGAGAAATCTAGGGAAGAAGGCACTCATCATTATGGTTGATTGGATATGAGAAAAATTAAACTCAATATTAAGGAGGCGTGGTGGAAACTAGAAAGAGAGATAGTACCAGATGTGAGATGTGATGGCACTTTCTATATGATGGTGAATATTAAAAGTAATAGCTGATTTATCCATTAACTAACTAGTGATTCAACAGTTAACACTCATCTCTTAAGTAAGCAGTTGAGAGTTTAATTCTCAACTTGCGAATGATAAAAATTTATTGACCACTCTCATACAATTTAGTGTGCTAACGTTTAGATAATGGACAGTCTCATAACTATCGGTCGTGAGATATCTTGGTCAATACCGGAAGAAATATAACTAATTAATCCTTTGAAAAGGAATAGGGATTAACGGTAAGAAGACTTGACACGGAATGCAAAGGATCAAAAAGACCAAAATCTTCAATAAAGATATCTTTTTTCTGTTGAAGCTCGAAACTGTGGGTCAGTTGCCATCCTTGAACTAGGAAAGGGTATGACTGGAAAAGTATCGAATTTTGATGAGGTTGTAAGACACGTAGCAACGGATTACCAATATTCTAATAATGCTATATACTTCTTTTTTCTTTAATCAAATCAAATCAAATGACATACACTCTAGATACTTCATTTTTGCACGATTTGTTCTTTGCACCTTCTAACTTTTACAAAAAAGAGGTTTAACAATATGACATTGTTTCATTAAAATAAATGAAATTAGGAACTAGTTAATGTGATTCTGCTAAATAACCAACTGAGTAATTTTCTAACCGAAGTGATTGTTGAGCAAGAGACTCTGTTTTAGTCATCTTGAAAACTTTGTTTCTCTCTACGTCAGCTAGCTCGATCCACTATTAACTAATATAATGATTATTAAGTTATAAATCCATTTCCGATTTTCCATGCATAAAACTATATGTGCGAAGTAATATAATCGTTACCCTAAGTCTTTGCAATGTTACTTACTCGAAAATCCATTTTATATGTGAGACTTGGCCTTATCGGCTATCTCTTTTGTCAGCTACAGAACAATATGTAATCTGGAGATAGATCCTTCACTGATCAAGTTATGGCAAGACTTTGCTCGATTGATCTTAATTGAGCTGTCATGACTTTTAATCCGCTACTGCATGAATTAATGGAGCTTAAAAGCTGCCACAAATAACTTAATAACAAAATTACAACTTATTTGTACACAATTGTTCTGCAGAGTTGCATGTAATTTGTGGTCATAACTCAGAAGTTCTATTTTCCAAAAGGTGACCTTTCTCCTCTGCACCCTGGTGGTAGAACCTCTTTAAACCCACTTTCCCTCACAAAAAAGAAGAATATTCACACTAGTTTTACAGGTTCCCTAATTTCTGGCTTCCCAATAAGAAGAATCAGTATCAGGCATAAATGCACAAGATTCATCTGTTGGGATACTCTGGCTCGAAGTCTCAGTTTTGTTATTTGGTCCTCTTTGTTGGTAGTACTGTCGCATCGCCTCAAATTTTTTATCATCTGATACCCCACTTGTGTCGGGCACCACCTCTTGAACAATGGTTCTTCCTTCAAGCATGCTTACAACTGTAGACATAGAGGGCCTGAGCGTTGGAGAGAAACTGGCGCATAGAAGAGCCACATTGATCATCACCATTACCTCCTCTTTGTTGAAGTCTCCATCCAACCTCCAATCAACAAGATCCATTAGATTACCTTTTTGTTTCAAGAGATGCACCTGGTAATGCACAATTCAGACAGCCATTTGATCACCAAGTCAGTTCACAATAACAAGGTATTAAAACTAAGGTGTAGTTAGCAAGGAAGAAGTGATTCAATACAATATTCTCCTAAGAAAAAGTAATTCGAAACAATATTCTCCTAGCAAGAAGAAATCAGGGTTTTAAATTGCAGTTGCAGTTGCGGAATTGCGGACAAATGCGGGTTGATGCGGTCGTGATTGCGAATGCGGACTGCAATTTAAAACCCAGGAAGAATATGCTAAGAAAGCATCCATCATGTTTGGAGTAGCTATTTTTTCTCTGAATCAATTGTGGCAACAGAAGATTCTTCTCATAATTGATTTTGGCTTTAGTCAAGTACAAGAATTTCCAAACATGCATGGTATCATCAATTTGGGACATTTCAACAGTTTTCATAATGACATGTTAACTTCAGAGCACATTTTTATTCAAAGCTATCAATAGAATGAAATTTGCAGCATAGTTTCTACTTTCTAGATAATGTACAAAACCAGGCCAGATATTCTCAAGGACAGTAAGATTGGCATGAACTGGAGAAGACCATAAGAACATGAGTTACCCAATCTAGAAGAGAGAAGCATTCTTCCTGAGGATGGCTAACGGTGTTTGTGGTTCCGCTAACAATTTCCAATGCAACGATTCCAAAACTATAAACATCAGCTTTGTCCGTCAAATAACCATGCATTGCATACTCAGGAGCCATGTACCCACTGCAGCATGAAAATAAATCAATTACAGTAGTTGTAGGTCATATTTAATGCTCCTACAAATGAATAATTAAGTAGAAGAATTTTATAATCTTTATTTTTTTGCTTCTTCACTGCTTCATCATGTGTACAAAATATCATTGAATAAAGGTCAAAACAAGATAATATGAAATATGGGAACTCACTAAGTGCCAGCTATTCTGGTGTCTATATGGGTCTTATCTTCATCATTAAGCTTGGCCAAACCAAAATCAGATATCTTTGGGTTGAGATCTTTATCCAGTAACACATTAGTGGCCTTGATGTCCCTATGAACGACCTTAAGTCTTGACTCTCCATGAAGGTAAGCTAAACCTTTAGCAATACCAACACAAATCCTCTTCCTTGTTTGCCAATCCAATTTCAATTGATGTTTCTCCTGGTCTTCCTTTTTTACTGTCAGAGATTAAGACAGCAATACTGTTTAGTCATGAATATATGCTACATGTTCAGAATTGTGGATTATTAATTTTACAGGAATGGAATTAGGAAACTCAAACATAGAGACAAAGTGGTTACCAAATAAAGCACGTGCAAGGCTATTGTTTTCCATGTATTCATATATGAGCAACAGTTGATCCTCTTCAACACAGAAGCCGTATAGCTTAACTAGATTAGGGTGCTGAAAAGCAGAAATCAAGCCTATCTCATTTATAAATTCCCGATTTCCTTGCGTTGATTTAGAAGAAAGCTGCTTTATTGCCACTATTGTGCCATCTGATAGAACACCCTGCATTTGAGGAATGGTGTAGAGCTTATGACTACCATATTACTCATGGAGTCATGGTTATCAAGCAATAACGTTGAATTGTGGACAATATACCTTGTAAACAGGACCAAAACCTCCTTCTCCAATCTTGAAGGACTCATCAAAGTTATTTGTTGCTGTTTTGATTTGCCTTAATGTAAATGAACCAGTTTGTGAACTTAAACCTTTTAGCTCTGTCAGTAGAAGCCAAAAGATATCAAAGATCTCTTAAATTAGGAAAAGTTACATGGTTTATAAACATATGTATCATTGGATTCATCATCTAACCCATGTTACTTTCTTTAAGAGAACTTACAAAAATGGTTTGGGAGGATGAAAAATTCAAATAATTAGATATATAAGCAGTAAGTTACACTTAAATCTGAGAAATATTTTCTATGTATTTCATCAATATGATTTGTACAATTTATAGATACAACATGTCAAACAACCAATTATCCCAAAATCTTAAGTTGTTGGGTAAGGTCCACATGAATGGCTTTATATTATTATTTCTAACTCGTCCGATTGGACTTGAAGCATGGAGAATGCACAAGCCCACCTACTATGTGCTTTAATTCAACTTATTAAAAGAGTTAGAGGCGACAAGGATCGAACTCTAGACCGTTTGGTCATAAATGCTCTGATACAATGTCAAATAACCAATTATACCAAAAGCTTAAGTTGTTGGGTAAGGGTCACATGAATGGTTTTATATTATTATTTCTAACGCAACAGAGACTAATCCTAAATCAAATCTAATTCTATCCCTATTTTAATGGGACAATACTAATCTAAAATAGACAAACTATATAACAAACTCAATCCCTAATTCTATATGATTATGGTAATCTAAATATAAAAAAATTAATAACAAATACTCAACACTTAAAATCATGCTCTGAGCAAGTTGAAAGAAATTTAAATTAGTAATCATAACTGAAGAAAATTTTATTATGTTTTGTCTAGACTTGTAGGATTTCCCTTTTTGTTCTTTAATTTTCCTCTTAACCTTGTAGCTATCAATTTTAAGAGCAAAGCCACATCTAGTTTTTGTCTATTTAGAAATTTTAGTTCTATACAACAAATTACTTGGTAGCATAAGAATAATTTCACTAAATTGAAATCAATTACAAATACAAATCACGATTTTGTTAGTGGCTTTGAAATTAAGAATCATTATTAATAAGGAAGTTTTTTGTTAGAAAATAATGAGCCTGAGGTTAACAATTTTTAATTTTCTCTTCATATTCTATTCTAATTCTTTTCATTTAGTCTCTTATGCATAGGCTGAGTTTACATCCTGTTAAAGTAACTTTTTGTGATTACCTCTTGACCTTGAACTTTTCAGTTTTAAACATCCCTTCCACCAGAGTATACCCAAAACCAAGGCTATAACCATTGCTCCTGCAGCCACAATTGCAACTACAGCTCCTACGGGTATGCTTCTACTATTTTCCGATGGGGGTGTAAAGTCTGCAAGATTATTACATAAGAGTAAAACATTAGATTATTTTTGGACAATAAAGGTGATAGTAGAAAATAAGAAACTTCAGAGAAGTACAGCTAACCAGGATCAACAGATATAGCTGATATAAGAGGACCATATACGGATCCAAATGGGATAGTAGTTGTTCCTTTCCCAGCCCAATATAATCGGATCTCCAAGGCATTACTAGTCACATCAGCAGTAAACTTTTTAATGACTGCTTTACCAACACCTCCTGCTTCTTCTGCAATATTAAAATCCTTCGCCACCAACTTGCTCTGCCATATTGAAACACACAAGAAAATGTTTCACAAATGGTCATGACTTGTAAATTTTTTTGTATGGAAATGAAGTTGAAAGTATTGTAGAGCACTTTTACATTGTTATTTCATTCTTTAATTTGTTAATGGGAAACTTTGGTTTGTAATTTTGTATTGAACAACTGAAGGATTTGAATCTAGTATTGTGATGTTCCTAAAGAAACTGGTACGAAAGGCCTTTGTTAAATACTTAATATGTGGTTGGCAAAGGAGAGAAAATGACGAAAACATGCACCTGAATGTAGATGTCAAATACCCGCCTTCCAAGACTGCTATATGACTGATCATCAGTGAACATTATTTCAGCGAAATGGAGATTCACTGTGTAGTTTCCATTTCCAAGGCAAAATCCATAGTAAGTCAGAGAATTTGGAGAAACACGTGCATCCATGTAAAGTTTAGCTTCAGCATTGTCCACAGAAAGCTTTGTTGTATTGGACCATGTGTAGTAATCAGGGCGACCACTATCGAAGAAGTGCCCAGCAGTGATAATTGCCCAGTTTGTTCCAGTTTGGCGAAACCTTGCTCGTCCCATCACACTTGAATCATCATCATATGTCTTATTTCCATTGATACTTACGAGCTTTCCACCACAATTTATATAGAGAGAGTATGAAGCTTGGAAGATCAGAAATAGGTTAGTAACCACTGAAGAAATTAATCACTATTTTAAATCATGTTATCAACAGACAATTCTTCTTTTCTATTGTACCTCAATTTTGAAAAATATATGAATACATTAAAACTAACTACTTCAAATGTAAAAGTAATGGCTAACAGTTAATAGGAAATCCGTGAAAAATCAGCTTACTTTTAGGACAGTGATAGTTTTCCAAACATGAAATATTTCCTCTGAGAAGATAAGAAACAGAAGAACATATCATGATAAAGTAGGTTATAATATACATGTAAAGATTTAATTACTTAGCATAAAGAAGAAGAAGAAGAAGAAAAAAAAACGTACAATCTATTGCCATTCACAGATGATGCAAACAAGTTCCTATGGCATATGGGAAATGGATAAGGCTCAGGTAGCTTCTTAAAAAATCAAAAAAAAGAGAAAAAAAATTAAAAATGAAGAATTAAAAATGTAGGATTCTCACACGCTTCCTTGTTGACAAGTCTGCTGCTCAAAGTTTTTGATAGTGAAGTTGTTAAATGAGAGATCTCTGCATAAAGGTTATATAATCCATTTAAAAATATGAGAGATTAACTTCATGGAACACTTGATTGCTAGGAGAATTCTAAGAATGTCATTCGAAAGATATGGAAATTTTCTTGTCAGTTATCGTGAAACTTCATAACCGGAAAAGTTCAGAAAATTATCCATTGACTGATACAGGGTAGAGCAGCTTAACAACTACTGAACTAAAACGTATATGACCAAAACAGTTGCTGTCATATTCATAATTGAAGATTAGAAAAGTAAAAAATTTGCAAAATGCAACACATGTTTTTCCTTACACATTGCCTTCAACCATGTTTTTCACAAAAAAAAATAGAGAGGTTTATTGTTGCTTCATTCAAAATATGAGCTTGTGATGTTTAATTACTAGTTTTGTCAATTCAAATGACATAACAAATTATGCTCAGCTCTAGTGTTGTATAAATCTGTTCTTACTATAAATACAACTTATATGTACTAGAAAATTTAATATCTTACAATATCAAATCTCAACAGTTGAAAGTATTTCTCTGACGATATAAATATGCAAATATAAACCATATTGAATGGTTTAAGTTTCTAGATTTTTTATTGTCTACAAATATAACCTCAAGTTTTATTTGTTTCTCATATGAACATGCGTGGTTTTCATTTTTTCTAATATAAAAAGAAGATTCTAACCTCCCATAAAAGACTAGAGAAGATACTTACACGCACAAACATGAAGCTAAATTAAATAAGTATAACAAAATAAATTGTACGTTTCAACAATTCAAGAATCTTGAGTAGTATCTCAGATGCAACTTACACAAAGTCTGGTTTAGATATCCACTCAGGCAGTGATCCAGTCATATGATTCCCAGATAAAACACTAGTGAAATTAAAATAAAAAAGTCAATTTATATAAAACTGAAGTATATATTGCCTGGAAAAATAGTATCTTGATTAGCGAACGCTACCACAAATAATTTGGACTGTTCCCAAATGATTCTTGTATTGAGTAATCTAGTTTGACAGTATCAGTATTTGTTTGGATAAAGTAACCGAATAAATGAATAAAAAGAAGTGCATAAATTTATATAAAAAACAATCAAAGATCACAAACAGATTAAGAAGTTGGTGCCTCACAATCCTATATATGTCCAGGAGAAAGCAACGCAGTTAGACCTTCTCTTAATTCCATAATAGAAAACTTCGTCATCAAATGAAATAGTATTAACATCCAGCCACTAAGAAAAAATATGTGTGCAATTTGAAGTAACCATGTCAACAACTACATAAAATTTCTTACAGCAAATAGATCTTTAGACCATCGAAGCTCATTGGGATTTGTCCAGTTAATTTGTTGTGGCTGAGGTCTCTGAAAATTTATCAAGAATATGTTCCATTTTAGACAACGAGTTCATATAATATTGAACATAAAATACAGTTTCATGTAATGTGCAGACAAGAGAAGCGTGTTCTTCATCAAATCAATTAGCATAAACTGAAAGGATTATAAATATGAGTTTCTAAATGCATTTAAAAATCCTGCAAGAAAGTTCAAAAGTTATCATCACATCAACCAAACAAATTAGGAAAGAAGTAAACTGGCACTTACATGACATGCAGATTAGTCAAATTTCCAAGATATTCAGGCACTGCTCCAATAATATTGCAACTCCTCAATATGCTGAACCAATCAGACCAGATGTAAATATTCAGCAGCAATCTCTTATGACGAGGATGATGATAACAAGAGCATTTAACTCACAGGTTCGACAGCATTGACATTTTATCAAGTTGTGGAAAAGGAGAATCAGATCCATTCAAGTCAGTAATTGTCCTGGATATCACATTTAAGAATACTAGTAAAGTTACACACAATGAAAAAGCGACCTTTAAAATCATGGTTATATTTAAATTGGGGTTGTCTAAATGACCCATGATAAAGTTTGGGTTAAATAACCCATCAACCAATCACATTGAAGATAAGTGAGTTGAAATTTCTATATTTCATTTATTAATTTATTTCCAACTCATTTATCTCCAATGTGATTGAATGATGGGTTATTTAACCCAAACTTTACCATGGGTCATTTAGACAACCCCATTTAAATTAAAAATAAATACTTACAAGACAGTGAGATTTTTCAGATGCGAAATTCCAGAAGGAATGGGCCCACTCAAACCACTCCCTTGGATCACACTGTAAAGACATATAGGGAGAAAAAAAAATTCAGCTATGACAATATTTAAAACTTAACTAAAGTTTGTGGTAGAAGAGGGAGGAAAATCATACAGCATCTCAAGATTTATCAAGTTTTGTATAAAACTAGGTATTACTCCGGAGAATTGGTTGTCGGCAATTCGACTGCAAAGGAAGGTAAGCAACAAATAGAAGTAAATATAAATTCATAATTTATATAACAATAATGGTTGGCATAGTAAAAGTATGCTTACAATTGCTTCAATGTTGTGAGCCTAGCAAATGTTGCAGGTAACTCTCCAGTGAAATTGTTGGAGCGAAGGAGACTAAAGCAACAAGAAATAATAAATTGAAGTCAGAAGATCAATCAACTACCTTTGAAGATTATTAGATTTGTGTGTCATATTTAAAAATGATTTAAAGGGCTTACAGTGTTTCAATCTGGGGAAGATTCCCAAGCTCTGAAGGAAGATTCCCAGATAATTGGTTGAATTCCAATACCCTGTCCATTTAAAATAAAAGTTCAGCTGAAGTTTTCCAGAAAGAAAAAAAAAATTAATAATTGAAATGGTACAAATTTTAATGTGGAAAACCATAAACTTACAAGCTTTTGAGAGAGGTTATCTTTCCAAACTCCTCTGGAACTGTACCCGATAGACGGTTTCCATAGAAGGAACTTAACCAGTAGGAACATTGCACAAATTATTCATGTTCTTTTTGAAATTAGATAAACAACAACTAAAACATATGAGTAAATTAAAAATGGATTAAGAGAAATATAAAAATAAAAACCTATTTGTCAGAAGTCAGAACCATATGGTATGCACACATGCATGATGGAGAAAACTTAACAAGAAAGAGATATAGGTGTATTACATGTTTACAAGATTCAATGTGGCCCACTGTTTAGGAATTGTACCATTAAGGTAATTGAGGGTGAGATCACTGTATCAAAGAGAAAGAGAAGAATCAATCAAATAGTAGTATAGCTATAGAATTTAACAGTGATGCTAAACTTTTGAGTATAACGTACATTTCTTGAAGATAAGGCAACCTTACAAGATCCGGTGGGAGAGTACCCGAAAGATTTTGTGCTTTTAATACACTGTGACAATTAAACCATGGAAGATGAAAAAAATATTAAACCTGTTTCTATAATAACATTATCCAACTACTAATTACTACTAATGCTATACATTCAATAGCATTTATAACAATTTTAGTAACATCATTTTAATATACATTAATAATAATATAATATATAGATACAATCTATATGCAATGTACCAAGAAAATTAAAATTCATAATCTGTGGACTAGTTGCCACTTGCCCACTTGGTTTGTCTGAATATTCAAGCAACCCATCCCTAGCAAGCATTGTAGCAGATTGAACTTTCAGAAAGAGAAAGAGAGAGAGATACATACATGCTTACAACATGGCAAACAGAGTTATTATTGAAAGAGCAATTGCATGTGACTGCATTTTCTGATCCTGGTAATTGAGCAGGTGATATCCAGTTTTTCTTCCCACTACATGGATCCACAGTGAAGTCCCAATTCTTCTTCCCAAGTGTATTACCTATGTCTTTCAGAGCTTGCACTGTTTATACATAACCAGCATGTAAAAGAATGGGGTCAAAATAAATATATATTAGGTAAGTGTCTCTTTGAGATAATTCATCAAACAGCTTGTATGCAAGAATAATGGGGTAAAAAATTTGCATACAAATGTACCTTCAGCTTGTTGCAGAGTGGCTCCCAGAACAGAAGATGCAGAGCAGAGCAAAAGGAGATGAAAAAGAGGGAAGAAACACATATTTGATCTGATGAATTGATAGAACCAGAGCACATGGGATTGTACATGGGTAGAGAAGTCTAGGGTGGGGTGAAAATGGAAGATGAGAGAAGTGTAGTGAGTTTGGCAATTGGGCCCATGGAACTTGGAAGGATGAGATTTCTGAAGTACTGACAATTTGAGGGAAGAAAATAGAAAGAGTTGGTAAAATAGTTAATGAGGAAATGGTGAAATTTTGATAGAGCGATCAATTATCCCAAAAAACTTAAAGCGGTTGAGGTAAGGGTCACATAAATAGTTTTTCTAACACTTTATCTCACACAAGAATCATTTGAGTTTGAAGTGTCAACAATGCACATACTTACTCACTATATGCTGAAATTCAACTTATTATTAGAAGAATTGAGTACGTTAAGGATTCAATTCTAGACTACTTGATCATAGAGAATCTTAGAGCATCTCCAATATTAGGTTCTTAGTTTTTAGTTCTTAACATTATTCATGTGAGTCTGTACTGCCATATGTGCTTAAGTAATTTTTGCGGATTTTGGTTCAATCATTAGTTCTTAGTTCTTAGCACTATTCATCGGTCCCACCACACCACATTATTTATACCTTTTTATTTCATAAAGCAATAAAACAAATCTCATAAAGTAATTAAACAATTTGAATGAGTGAGAAAAAATATTTTTTAATGCTAAGAACTCATAAAGCAACATTGTTTAAGAATTAGTTCTTATTGTTTAGAACTAAGAATTTCATGTCTTACATCTCCAATGCTTAAGAGTTTGTATCTTAGTTATTAACTTAAGAACTCACCTTTACCAAGCATCTTCAATGCTAGTTCTTGGTTCATAGTTTTTAGCACTATTTATGTGGGCCCGTACTGCCACATTTGCTTAAGCAACTCATTGTAAATTTTGCTCCAACCATGAGTTCTAAATTCTTAACATTATTCATCTGGTCTCACAATGTCATTATATTAATATTTTTTATTTCCATATAATTTAAATTTAAATGGTAATTAATTACTTAAATTAAATGAATGAGAGAAAAATATTAATTTTTTATGTTAGGAACTCAAAAAGTAAAACATCTTATATAAAAGAACTAGTTCTTATTTTTAAGAACTAATTAAGAACTCCACGTCAGCCTCTTTCAGTAATTAAGAACTCTGTTCTTAACTTAAAAATAAGAACTAAGAACCTTGCATTGAAGATGTTCTCATATCATCTCAAGCAACTAATTATCTGAAGGGTAAAATTGTTTGGATAAAGGTCACATTATTAATTATGTATTATTATTTGTAACAGTTTCACTTTTGCAAAATTGGGAGAGAAATGCTGGATAGCACAAAAATTGAAATTATATATTATAAAATGCTGGGTACGCCAACAGGTTTCCCCACGATTTTCACTGACCAATCAGTTTTCTTGAGTCATTGACTCTTTTGAGTTTTGACTTAGATGGTGAAAAAAGTTGAGAATCTAATGACAACAGGTGCATGTGCATAACTAATATAGTCAAAACAGTTATTATACATAAATCACCAAAATTATAAATATCTCTTTTTTCTCTATATTTCAGTGTGGATTGTTAAAGATGACCATACAATTTTTTTGGACATTCATCATCTAACATATGCGACTTTTTTACATGATTATTGTTGTTTTTAATTTTTTTTTATCAAACTAGTGCAATTTTTCTTTTAATTACAAAACTAGTGTAAATCGCCACTTTAAGTGGAGGTATCTCTTTTTTTTAATTTATGAAATCGCCCCTGCAGTGGTGAATTCATAAATATTTTTTTGACTGTTTGATTAGTGACGGAAAATAGTCCGTCACAAAATCCGAGTATACATATGCATGTAAAGAAGTCACAAACAATATTTGTCGCTAACGTTTTTGCGATGGAATTATTTTTACTCTAGGATTTTGTGACGAATAAATTCATCGCAAAAATAATTTCGTCGCTAAACATTTTGCGACGGATGTCTTCTCGCTTCACTTTCCGTCACTAGTAGCTTTCATATTATATATTTACTAGGATTTTGTAACGGATTGTTTTCCGTCACTAAAATGAGTCAAAAAATATATGGGTGTCCCCACCGCCGGTGGTGATTTCATTAAAAAAAAGAGGCAGCACCACGAAAAGTGGCGATTTATACTAGTTTAGTAATTAAAACAAATATTACACTAATTTAATAATTTTTTAAAAAATTTGCACTAATCATGTAAAAAAGTTGGCATATACATTATTAGTGGCTGTTAAAAACATTAGATTGAGAATCCAATACTTGTATGAGCATGAGCACAAGTGCATGTGCTTAACCAATAAGTGAACACAGTTATTAACTTATTATACATAAATCGCCAAAACTATAAATATCTCACTTTTTAGGGCCTACTCTCACGGCAGTAGGGCAATTGCCCCCCCTCCCCCACAAGATTCAGACATTTTTCCAATACTTGTATACACTGGATTGAAATTACCCCCACACTAAAAGAAATTTTATGGTACAACATTAAATGAATTATAGGCATGTAGCATTACTACTTTGTCCCATTCAAATTACAATCATTTTTAATCGAAATTCTTTCTAAAACCTGAATTGAAGTTTTCCTGTTTAACCAATTAAATCATAATTTAAGTGGATATAATTAATTAATTACCATATAATGGAAGGAGAGAACATGTACGAGTGAATAATTATTGGTAAAGGTATTGAACCTAAGGTTGGCGTTTTTAATTGCTCCTTCCATTATATGGTAATTAATTAATTAATTATATCCACTTAAATTATGATTGGAACATGTACGAGTGAATAATTATTGGTAATTTCTTCTTCTGTTTACGTAATTTGAACAACATATATTCCAGTAAAATAAAAGTATGAAAATCATAGTATTTTTTATTGTACCAAAAAAGGTAATACTTTTAGCTTAAAAATGTTTGATAAACTACTAAAGTGTTTTGCTCTCAGGGATCCTCATGTTTAGGGTTAGACTCCGATCTAGGGTTAGAGTAGCCGCTTTTTATCCAAAGAGAGAACATGTCTTATTAAGTCTTGGCCTTTTACAGTGGGGCTGAAACCCTAATCCTAAATATATTGCTTCATGGGCTTTATCAGCTCTAAAACCATTACATAGGCGCCTTTCCTCAAATCAGGCCCATACGCGATATGAAGAAAGTATGTGAGAGAATATTACATGAAATTTCTACAAATTTTATCTTCTATTTTAATAGGCTTGATCGTGATGAAATCACTTTCCTTAAAGTATTTCAAGCACTCTCTGAATTCGTCTTAGAGTTTGGATGCTAGAATACCCAGGATAATCAGCCTTACTTCGAGTTTGCACAAGACTAATGAAAACTCGAAATGCAGCGAAGTGTTTTCTGGAAAAACAGAGGATATGATTGTTGTTCTGAATCCTGAACATGCACTCTATTTATATGCAAAAACAGAACAATTTATAAGGTTGCGACCCTTCATAAATTATGTCTGTTACCAACAAATATGTGAATAATTGCGACCCTTCATGAACAGGTGCAAAATTCGAATTCCAAAACGAACAGACGTTACGGCAACCGAGTCGCCGTGTCGTGCTAAAGTGTCTCAAGTGCCGTGCCGTCTACAAGCCGCCACTAGCGCCTCTACGCCCACGCCCACGCCGGTGTCGCCGGTGGCGACACACCTGAATGTTAATACCGGCGAGGGGTGGTGTGAATGGAACATAGTGACATAAAAGCTTGGGACCACCAAACCATGCACATGTGGCACTATATCCTCACTTTGTCTCTTTGTTGAATGGTTGGCACTTAATGATATATAAATGCTTTGAATAGTTACTCCACTTTCTATGTGGGACTTCATTCAAATCCATTCAATGCAACACATTTGTCATTTTGGAACACTATGTAATTATTACTCCTTGAGTAATTATTACAACAATCCCCCACTTGTTACATAAATGACAATGCCAATTCCAGAAATAGACACACCTGAATGTTAATACAGTTTAGTATCTTTCGATTTGAACTAAACCTTAGTAAATATTGTGCAAAGTATAATCGAAATATTAGGTAGTTGTGCTTTGAACCCATATTCCTAATGATCACACCGACATAAAATTACACACACTCGTTTGTGGTCCTTCGCCTACATTTTCCTCGCCTAGCACTTTTTATGGCCATGTGCTTTCCTGTTTTCGTGAATTTTTTTTTATGAGAGAAACTCCAACTCTCATTTGAGACGGCACCATCTCGAAATTCATATAGGTGAAGTTCATATCGTATGTGATTTTCGCAAAACCACATATTTCGATCATGAAGTTCATTAAGAGTATATTGATACTCAACCCTCAATATCTAATAGTCAACATTGTTGCTTAATGTTGCATTTTCATCCAAATCAACGATTTGTTGTTACCCATTGAATCTTAGGTTAAGGTTTTCTTAACTTCAGATTGGGTTGCTACCGTTGTTGGAACTCTTACTCAAGGAGTTTTAATCCCATACCTCTCGAGGTATTCTTTACTAAGTCTCTGGCCAGTGGCTTAGTAAAAGGATCTGCTAGATTATAGCTTGTTCGTATATAAGTCAGTGAGATAATTCCATCTTTAATCATCTTTCTCACAAGAGAATGTCTCAGACCTATATGTCTAGATTTCCCATTATATACTTCACTGTATGCTCTGGCTAAGGTGGCTTGGCTATCACAATGTATCAACACTTTTGAAACATTTTCTTTAGCCAAAGGAATTTCCAATAGGAGATCTCTTAGCCATTCAGCTTCTTGTCATGCAGAAGCTAGAGCCACAAATTCTGATTCCATGGTGGAGAGGGTAATACACGTCTGTTTCTTGCTCTTCCAAGAAATTGCTCCTCCAGCCAATGTGAATATCCACCCAGTGGTGGATTTATGATCTCCAGCACTCGATATCCAACTAGCATCGGTATATCCTTCTAGTATTGCTGGAAACCTATCGTAATGAAGTCCAAGATCTTTGGTTTTTGAAAGATAACCAAATATCCTTGTAACTGCCTTCCAATGCTCGCCATTTGGATTGCTAGTGTATCTACTCATCTTACAAACAGAGAATGCAATGTCGGGTCTTGTGCATTGCATTAAATACATTAGACATCCAATAGCGCTTGTATATTCCAACTGGGCCACTGCCCTTCCTTTATTCTTTTCAAGTTTGACGCTAGGATCAAAGGGAGTATTTACTTCCTTAAATCGTAGGTGTTTGAACTTGTCTAACATTTTCTCAATGTAGTGTGTTTGACTAAGTTCATAACCCCCACTATTTCTTTTAACTTTAATCCCTAAAATGGTATCAACTTGTCCAAGATCTTTCATCTTGAAAGAGGACTTTAGAAAATTCTTTGTTTCTAGAATTCCATCCATGGTATTGCTCATGATCAACATATCATCCACATAAAGACAAAGAAATATTGCAGTATCGTTCTGCACCTTTGTGTATAGACATTTGTCGCAAGAATTCGGAATGAATCCATTTGAAATTATGACCGAGTCAAATTTCTGATGCCACTGTTTTGGCGCCTGTTTTAGGCCATATAGAGATTTTACTAGTTTGCACACTTTTTGTTCATTTCCAGGAAGTATGTAACCCTCTGGTTGTTCCATGTAAATTTCCTCATCTAGATCTCCATTTAAAAATGCAGTTTTAACATCCATTTGATGTACTGCAAGATCATTTATTGAGGCTAATGCAAACAATACTCTAATTGTGGTTGTTCTTGCAACTGGTGCATATGTGTCAAAGTAATCAATACCTTCTTTTTGTCTAAATCCTTTGGCTACTAATCTAGCCTTATAGGTGTTTAATGTTCCATCAGTATGAAACTTTTTCCTGAACACCCATTTACATCCAATAGGTCTTGAACCTTTTGGAAGATCAACTAGTTCCCAGGTTTGATTAGACAAGATTGAATCCATTTCATCTCGGATTGCATCTTTCCAAAAAGAGGAATCCCTTGAAGCCATGACTTCCTTATATGTTTTAGGATCATCCTCTAATTGTAGAATAATAGGAATTTTATGCACATCATTCTTACAATTACCTTCAACAAGGTAAAAGGAAATGAGTTGAGAATCGATTTCATCTGAACCTAAGCTCTTAGTCTTTCGAATTCTCTTACTTTTCCTAGGTTCAGGTTGTATTTCTACAACTTCTTGAGAATCTATATCTCGAGATTACTCATTAGTGTGCGTTTCATAGTCTTTATTCTTTGTTATAAGATTTTCAAAGAATTCCACATCTCTGGATTCGACTATGACATTAGACTCAAGATTTAGAAGTCTATATGCCTTACTGTTTGTGGCATATCCGACGAACGCACATCTAATTCCACGGGGACCCAATTTTGTTCTCTTTGGATCCATATTTTTGTAATATGCTACGCACCCCCACACTCTAAAATAACCAATATTGGGTGATCTACCCTTCCATATTTCATATGGAGATATTCCGGTCATTTTTAGGGGTATCCGGTTCATTATATGACATGCGGATAAAAGTGCCTCGCCCCATAAATTAAATGATAATTCAGAGTGCATTAGCATGCAGTTTATCATTTCTTGATAGGTTCGATTCTTTCTTTCAGCAAGACCATTTTGTTGTGGTGTACGCGGTGCAGAACATTCATGTATAATGCCATGTTCTTCACAAAAAGAATCGAACTCTGTAGATAAATATTCTCCACCCCTATCACTTCTCAGAACTTTGATAGTTTTATTTAATTGATTTTCTACTTCTGCTTTGTATGATTTAAAGGCATTGAAAGCATCATCTTTATGCTTCAGTAGGTAAACATGAGTGTACCTAGAACAATCGTCTATGAATGTTATGAAATATCTATTTCCCCCACGGGTTAGCATGCCATTAAATTCACATAAGTCAGAATGTACAAGATCAAGTAAATTAGACTTTCTTTCAACACTTTTGAAAGGTTTTTTGATCATTTTAGATTTAACACATATTTCGCATTTTTCAAATTCATGAATGTTACATGAGATTAATTTGGACTTAATTAGTCTATTCATAGTACTAATACCAATATGTGCTAATCTAGAATGTCATAAGGAAACAGAATCAATCATATAAGCAGAATTGGAAACTTTAATAATGTTATCAATAGTACATAATTTGATCATTCCCTCAGCGGAATATCCTTTTCCTACAAACACCCCATTACGAGTTAATATGAGTTTCCTGGATTCATACACAGATTTGATTCCTGGTTTTCCCAACAAGTCCCCACTAACAAGGTTCTTACTCATCTTTGGAACATGCAGCACATTAACAAGAGTAACTTTCTTTCCGGAAGTGAAATTGAGTTCGACAGTTCCAGTTCCGACAACCTTTGATCGAACTTCATTTCCCATCTGCACTTCTTGGTCATCAGTTGATTCAGAGTAAGTCTTGAACGATGCTTTGTCATATGATACATGAACAGAGGCACATGTATCATACCACCACCCTGCAACTTTACCCTTTACAGCCATAACTTCGCTCACAGTAGCGATTATTTCATCATCAACTTAGACAGCATTCACTTCCTTTTTAGCCTTGTTTTGTCTACAGTCTCTAGCAAAGTGGCCAGGCTTTCCGCAAACATAGCAGCCACCCTTTGGACCTTTTGTTCCATTGTTGTTTTTGAACTTATTATGTTCTTTCTTTGGTCCGAGATGTTGCTGTTTGCCATCATATTTTTTCTTGCCTTTTGCAGTTACAGTATTTGCCTTAGAGAAACCAGAAGACTCAGCCTTGTCTCTGACCTTCGATTCCTCCTCGATTCGAAGATGTTTCTGAATTTTCTCCAAAGAGAAGTCTTCAGAATTGTGCAGCAATTTCTTCCTGTAACCATTCCAGGAAGGTGGCAATTTTGCAATGATTGCACCAACTTGAAAGGCTTTAGGGATATCTATTTTCACTGCCTTTATCTTATTTACGAGAACCTATAACTCGTGCACTTGTTGCAGAATAGGTTTTGTATCTAACATTTTGAAATCGAAATATTTAGATATTAAGAACTTTTTGGTACCTTCTTCCTCAGCCTTGAATTTGAATTCCAATGCTTTCCATATTTCCACTGCGGACTGAGTGTCTGTGTACAGATCATAGAGGCGGCCGGAGAGATTGTTCAGAATGTGTCCACGGCACAGCCACTCATCCTCTCTGCGCTTCTTTCTTTCGGTCTTAAGTTCATCATAATCATCATCTTTTGGTTCAGCAATTGGTGTTAGATCAGGGTCTAACACATAATATATCTTCAGTGCAGTCAGGAGAAATATCATCTTGTCTTGCCAGCGAGTGAAATTCGTTCCATCGAAGCGATCAAGTTTGACAAGATCCTGGTTCATAACTTTGATACTGGAGACAGAAGCATCGGTAGCCATTTGAAATTACTTTAAGATTGTTAGAAAAAGAATAGGCTTGATCGTGATGAAATCACTTTCCTTAAAGTATTTCAAGCACTCTCTGAATTCGTCTTAGAGTTTGGATGCTAGAATACCCAGGATAACCAGCCTTACTTCGAGTTTGCACAAGACTAATGAAAACTCGAAATGCAGCGAAGTGTTTTATGGAAAAAACAGAGGATATGATTGTTGTTCTGAATCCTGAACATGCACTCTACAGAACAATTTATAAGGTTGCGACCCTTCATAAATTATGTCTGTTACCAACAAATATGTGAATAATTGCGACCCTTCATGAACAGGTGCAAAATTCGAATTCCAAAACGAACAGACGTTACGGCAACCGAGTCGCCGTCGTCGTGTCGTGCTAAAGTGTCGTGCCGTCTACAAGCCGCCACTAGCGCCTCTACGCCCACGCCGGTGTCACCGGCGAGGGGTGGTGTGAATGGAACATGTGACATAAAAGCTTGGGACCACCAAACCATGCACATGTGGCACTATATCCTCACTTTGTCTCTTTGTTGAATGGTTAACACTTAATGATATATAAATGCTTTGAATAGTTACTCAACTTTCTATGTGGGACTTCATTCAAATCCATTCAATGCAACACATTTGTCATTTTGGAACACTATGTAATTATTACTCCTTGAGTAATTATTACAACACATAAATCGCCAAAACTATAAATATCTCACTTTTTAGGGCCTACTCTCACGGCAGTAGGGCAATGGCCCCCCCTCCCCCACAAGATTCAAACATTTTTCCAATACTTGTATACACTGGATTGAAATTACCCCCACACTAAAAGAAATTTTATGGTACAACATTAAATGAATTATAGGCATGTAGCATTACTACTTTGTCCCATTCAAATTACAATCATTTTTAATCGAAATTCTTTCTAAAACCTGAATTGAAGTTTTCCTGTTTAACCAATTAAATCATAATTTAAGTGGATATAATTAATTAATTACCATATAATGGAAGGAGAGAAACATGTACGAGTGAATAATTATTGGTAAAGGTATTGAACCTAAGGTTGGCGTTTTTAATTGCTCCTTCCATTATATGGTAATTAATTAATTAATTATATCCACTTAAATTATGATTGGAACATGTACGAGTGAATAATTATTGGTAATTTCTTCTTCTGTTTACGTAATTTGAACAACATATATTCAAGTAAAATAAAAGTATGAAAATCATAGTATTTTTTATTGTACCAAAAAAGGTAATACTTTTAGCTTAAAAATGTTTGATAAACTACTAAAGTGTTTTGCTCTCAGGGATCCTCATGTTTAGGGTTAGACTCCGATCTAGGGTTAGAGTAGCCACTTTTTATCCAAAGAGAGAACATGTCTTATTAAGTCTTGGCCTTTTACAGTGGGGCTGAAACCCTAATCCTAAATATATTGCTTCATGGGCTTTATCAGCTCTAAAACCATTACATAGGCGCCTTTCCTCAAATCAGGCCCATACGCGATATGAAGAAAGTATGTGAGAGAATATTACATGAAATTTCTACAAATTTTATCTTCTATTTTAATTTCGCTCATTTTTTTTCAATCAAACATTTTTAAGCTAAAGGTATTACCTTTTTGGTACAATAAAAAAGACTAAGATTTTCATATTTTTATTTTATTCGAATATATGTTGTTCAAATTAAAATACGTAATCAGAAGAAACAATCGGGCTGAAACACCCTTGGAATTAGGGTTCCAAAACCTTGCCTCTTTTTAGTATATCAAGTGAACATGTGTAATTACGGGCTAAATATATATATATGTTAGATACTAAAACTAAAAAATGAAAACTGAAGATCGAACCAAAGCCAGTTTTTCCTTTTCACAGACAAATAAATAATGACACAACCAATCAATCCCGTGTACACACACTGTTTCCTACGTGTGGATTTTGTCGTAATTCCAAAACCTTTTCCTCCTTCAACATAAGATACGGCAGCCACTTTCACTTTCACTCTTTCTTTTTTCTCACAACAAATTGGCCATTTGTCCTTCTACTCCATATAATCGTCGTTACGCTTTTATAAACTTCACATCATGTTTTGAAACCTTTCTTTCTCCTTCTCTTCCTTTCCCCTCAATCAATCAAAAACTAACAACATAATTCCTACTAGTAAGTACTAACTCTTGTCGCTTTGCTTCACCTTATCATCATCACCACCTTGTTGTTTTACATCACTAAAAACGTTTTGTTTTGTGCCCACGAAGGTGAAGAAGAAGCTTTGAAAAATGTGGTTTGGTTCCAAACCCCTCTATGTTCTTATCTTCATGTTTCTGGCTTTGAATTGCTTTCAAGACTTCAGATCCAACGCTCAACTCATTCCTGAAAATGAAGGTATGTTTCCAACTTTGCTTCCAATTTTGTTTTTTTAAATGTTTATTGCTTTGTTTTGATTGTAAAGAGTTGCAGTTATTATTGGAACAACAATAAGAACTTTTTTGAAACTGCCTTTATGTTATGGCTTTATTTAACCACCGTTCTTCAAACCGTTCCCACTTAGAAAATTAACAAAACTTAATAAGCATTCAATGAAATTCCTATGGATTTAACTAACATAAGGGTGTGTTCTGTTGACTCTGTTTCCATTTCTGGAATTTAGTTCATGAACTTGAATACCTCTTTTACTATCTGGGTTTACAATTAAATTCTGTTCTGTCAATTGGGTATTTGAATTTATCTGCTGGTAATGGTGTCAATGAGAATGTTCTACTTTGGCCCTTTAATTTTCTGAAATTATTTTGCATTTGGGTTTTATTTTAATAATTTAACCGTACAGTGTTTTGGTAATTCTATAAAGTTCATGATTAATTGGTCAATGTTGACTGCCTCTATTCCATGTGAGATGGTCTCCTTAATTTGCAAATTGGAAAAGAACAGGAGTAGAGAGCATTTTTTTTATTTAGTTTTGGGGAGACCAATGTTTGGATTAGTCAATAACCTCAAGGTTTGGATTATCCAACTGATATAATACCATAAAATATTTGTTAAAACTGGGATAGATTATGATCATGGCTGAATCATTCATAAGATATTTTACAATTATTGACCATGAAAAAAAAGGTTGAGTGGGGCCAATTGTAAGCATCCTTGGACAACTTGTACAAGCGTTATCTGTTTTTTAGGTGTTGATGTCTGCAAGTATTAAATTTTGGGACCTACTCTACTCCAGAAAAGTAATTTAATGAGAGAAAGAGAAATGTTCCTAAAACTCTCCTTGACATTTTCTTTCTAGCCCTTATTATTTTATTGGTTAAATTAATGCAGGGTCCATTATATTATATGGTTCTATTTTCAATTTGATGATATCCATATAAATCCATATAAATTTTAACTGAAAATAAAGTGTTAAGAAAAGAGTGTTGAGATGAGATAAAATAAGTAATCAATGCTTAAAGCTGTAATGGGTGGTGAACTTGTATATGCATTTTTACCAGTGTTATGATTTCATTTGAAAGTTTCAACACTGAGATTGCAATATGGAGTTGACCTTGTCTATTAGTATTAATTATTGCCAATAACAACTGGGTGACAGTTCAGACGTGCCACCAGCAATGGCACAAGCAGATTATTGCTCTGCTTCAACTTGCTACAGCTATACTGAGTAAAGAAAATGGGGTGGGCTACCCCTGTCTTGCTTGCATTAATTAAAAATTAGTTAAGATTTCTTCTTGAAAATAAAATGTTAGTAGTACTTTTTAACCCATTCTCCATTTAGAAATTATAGATTTCTATGCAATGTAATTATCACATGTTATTAATAGCGCGAATGGAGGAGAATCGCAACCACTCAAAAAAACTAGACAAGGGGATTCCGTATAGCGGGATGACCACAAAAGGTGGTCACCACTCACCAGAGGTTTATTGGGGGAGGAAGGCAGAGGCGTTCGCGTTTCTCTTCCTCTGAAAGTATCACTTTATGTTTTGAAGTGAAGGACATGTTGATAACTTGGCTAAAATCCGAAAATTACAGGATAAATCTGCAAATTACTGCTTTATGTTTTAAAGTAAAAGGTATTTTGGTAAAATTAGACGGAACTTTTCTTATTTACTGAGATGAAAGTTAGTTTATATTTAACTAGTAGCTAAACACACACTTATGTTTAACTGACCTATGAATTCAGTACTTTTGTGGCCTTTTTTATAATAGCTGCTTTTGCATGGTCAATTTGACATACATTTCAACGTGATTGGTGTGTAACGTGGAAACAAAAGCAAAACCATGCCATCACTCCAACTTTATACACTGATGATATTGGGTTTTCACTTTTCACGACATGGGGAAAGAGTCAAACATAATCCTTGCATGAAAAGTTTAATTAATATTTTACTGGCCACCATATATGACCGAAATTTAAAATAAAAAAATTGTTCCCATCACGTATGTGATGACTTGGATTCTTGTGGACCGACATAAAATTAAAAAGTAGCTAAACCAGTTGTCATTTTTTGCATGTTTTAGAAATTTAAAATACTACTAGTAAATAATAGTTCTTATAATATTTTTTATTAGTTTGATAATTTATAGAATTTCAATTGGGTACTTATAGCCATCAAAACAGTAGATCAACAAAGTCAGAGATCTAATTAAGTTCTCTCTCACGTGGTAAGAGTTGGGTGACATATGAGTTAGGGAGGGTAAGGTTCCGAAATCAATCATTAAGTGTAATTTATCTTTCCGATGTAAAAACATTGATTTTTTTTACAAAGTGTTCAAACATCTGTTCTCTTCATCTATTCAGGCTTTTGATCACTTGGCGTTATGAGATTGTTGAAATATTGACCATCACAACTGGAATTCAACATAGAAAAATATTCATGTTTACAATTAGACAAGGATAAAGGATTCCCTGGAAAGCAAGTGGTTGCATGATTGAATTCCAACTCTTAAATGGAAAAACTTTATTCTTTGTGTGGTGATTGTATGGTGGGGAATTAGTATCACGATTACTACTGGGCAGTGAGATACTTCAGTGAGTGCAGAAAGAGAAAAAATGAAGGATTCCCTATTCAACAAGTGCCAAACACTGTGGTGATTAAAAGTGACTATTTGAAGCCCTAGATTGGTTGTTTGAACCTTAGGAGATGCATTTTTGGGGAGGCCTAAGACTTTTACCACACCCGAATTGAAATTGTGAAAGCAAATAAGTAAAAAAAAATAAAGATAAAGGATTCCGTGGAAAAGTAAAAAAGATTACCTATTTAACTTTTGCTTTATTATGAGTGTAAAATTCTTTTTTTATTAGTAACAATCATATAGTTTTATTTGTGGTAAAATAGTGATTAAATTCTTCATAATGATAACATTTCCGGTTCAACATTCTATTGATACTTGATGAATGTTTGAAAGAATAAATCAGGAAGAGCTAGCGACATAAGGGTTAGGGGAATGAAGGGTCAGTGTTTTATGAATTTAAAGATGAAATGCATGTAGCTGAAGCAATTGATTTGTGTCATGTTTGCAGTGAAAACTCTGCAGGCAATATCGGATAAACTAAAGAACTTGAATTGGAAAGTCACAGAAAGTTCCTGCACAGAGGATGGAGGCTTTAATGGAAAGGTGCAAATAGGAGAAAACTTGGAGAGGAATGTCACATGCAATTGCACTTTCCAAAAGAACACTGTTTGCCATGTTACAAGCATGTATGTCTTTTTTCTGTGCAATTCATTTACTAGCATTCTCATTTTCCATCTTATATTAAGTTCGTTTTTAAAAATCCTTCTAATCGATTCTGAAGTCAAAATCAAGTCTGTGGAGAAGCTTCTATAAGTAGCTTTTGGGGTGCCAAAATTGATTTTGAGAATAGAGAACTTATCCAAAATGCTATAATAGAATTTATCTGATACCATTTTCCCAATGATAGATTGCTCAAGGGTCAGAATATATCTGGAGTTATGCCAAGTGAATTTGCAAATCTCACCCAACTGCAAGAGCTGTAAGTGCTTTGTCCTATAATTATGGCATTAGTTTTAACATTCTTATGCACTTTGGACATGAATGTTTTAAATTGCGATACTTCGTATTGCGGAAAAGTTGTGAACAAACATGGCTGTTGCGGCCGAAATCACGGTTGCAGATCTTGTTTTAAAACCATGGACCTGCTATTCTTCAAGTGAAAGTGAAAATTTGTTAACTTCATAGATTGCACTAGAATCTACTAAAAACGTGACCGGTACTTTTATGCTGTGTGTAGTGATCTCTCTCGCAACTATCTCAATGGCTCAATTCCAACGAGTTTTGCTCGCAGCTCGGTGGTCATTTTGTAAGTCATCACTACCTTTTTCACTTGTATCAACTGTTAACCAATTCTCCTATGAATTTAAACTGTTAGATTAGGACTCAGATTGTTTTATATTAATTTGTTAACTTGGTTGTTGGCAACATTCTTTGAGAGCAAAAAGTTTTCTCAATTCTGAATAATGGGCTTCCATTATTTACCATGTTTTAGTATTTCAAATGCTCAATAATCAGTATACAACCTTTACCGTGATTCAGGGGTCTTCTTGGAAACCGATTAAGTGGTCAAATTCCGCCAGAAATTGGTGATATGGCTAGCTTGGAGGAACTGTAAGTGTGGTAGAAAATTTTATCCAATTGAGAAATGGTTGATATTGGAGGCTGAATACTTGAATTTGAATGATAATACTGGTATGCATGTTTATAGGATCCTAGAAAATAATCAACTCACAGGACCACTTCCTCCTAGTCTTGGAAATTTGGCCAACTTGAAGAGACTGTAAGACTGTTTCTTTCTCTCCATTTTCATTTGATATATGCACACAATTTAACTATGATTTCACATTGTTATTTTAGTTTTAATTATTTTAAATGAATCTGCAGGCTTCTTTCTTCAAATAACTTTACAGGGACAATACCAGAAACATTGGGCAAACTGAAGAATCTCACTAATTTGTAAGTGATATGAACTCACACAAATGCTCTTTTTCGCTTTTTTTTAATATCTTTATTAAATTCTAAAGTCACTCTTTACATTTTCTGCAGTAGGATAGATGGAAGCAGCTTATCAGGACAGATACCTAGTTTTATAGGAAACTGGACCAACCTTGAAAGATTGTGAGTATGCCTATGCAGTTAGATCTGTCCACAACTTTTTTTCTTGCTGAAGAAGAAAACAAATTTTATATTGTATGTCATGCTTAACTACTACCTTTCTAGTTGAAGAGTGAGTTTTAATGTTTTTTTGACAGGGATCTGCAAGGAACAGGTTTGAAAGGCCCAATTCCTCCCTCTATATCTGAGTTGAAACTTTTGAAACAACTGTGAGTACTTGCTTGCTTCTTTTTAGAATATTCCTCAATTTGTCTGCATATTGTACTATGGTTATAGAGTGCTGATAAGAACCTTGAGAGAACCATACCACAAAAGCTAAGCTAGCTGTTGTAGTTGGAGAGCCCAAAGCCACATAAACCTCATATTAGAGTCCTATACTTCTAGTGTAAGACTCAAGTCCCATACTTTGCAATTGGGTCCTAACATTCCAGCATGCTCAGCAGCCACCCTTTGGCTAGTTCCGGGTGAACACTGCAATGTCGACATCACCACATGCGCCGCTTTTTTGCAGCTGAGAGATATGTTTGAAGGCTCTAATACCAAAATGATAGGTACCAGGGAAATGAGAAAAGGAACTGAACTGAAATGCTATTGTATTGAATATTTCTGGTATCCTGAGATGAACTTAGGCCCAGTTTTAGGGAATTGCTATCAGAAGAAGAAAACAAATACAAGCCATATTAGAGAGTGCCCCTCCCTCCAAATTCTTAGCATACATTCTCCCTCTTCCCCCTCTTAACATACTTCAGTAATTCTAGGCCTAATATTTATTGGCTCTGCATCAAATGCTATCTTCAAAGGTGGAACATAACATTTTGTTTTCATTGATGAAACACCTCTTATCAGGAGAATAACTGATTTGACTGGACCAACTATGACGTTTCCAGATCTGAAGGATGCCACAAAAATGGCACGACTGTGAGTTGAAACATTTTAAGCTAATTTTTTCGGAACCATATAATCTTTTGGGCTTTTAATGGAATGGTATTTTTATGTTATTCAGGGAATTGAGAAATTGCCTAATCACTGGTCCCATTCCAGATTACATTGGTGAGATGAAAAAATTGAAAACTTTGTAAGTTTCATCAAATGGGTATTGAATTCAAGTCTCTTCAACTTTTTTTTAGAAGTATCTGGTACATCTCATGACTCATGAGATTCAGTACTGCTTGTAATTTATAGCCGTCTTCTTTTTCTTGCAGAGACCTCAGCTTCAATAGGTTGACTGGTCCAATCCCTGATTCAATTCAGGAATTGGAGGAACTAGATTACATGTAAGTGAACATTCCATTTCCTGACCAAGAAGATTTGTCAGAAGGATATGCAGATTCTGCTAGTAATTTGATATCTGGAAATTTTGTTGCATTTTCCTTATTGATTTAACTTTCTGTGATCATAAATGAGATAGATATTTTTATATGGATGCAGGTTTCTGACTAATAATTCTTTGAGCGGACCAATTCAAGACTGGATAATGAACTTCAAAAAAAACATGTGATACTCCTTCCAGTTCTATATCTTTTATGATTAATCTTGAGTAGTAATTGAATTATGAAGGAACTAAAATTCAATCTAACTATATGCTATCTTTCAGGGATTTATCTTACAACAATTTTACAAAGTCTTCTGCAACTACCTGCCAGCAATTGAATGTGTAAGGTTCTCTTTGTCAAGCACTATATAAGAATTTCACATATGTCAACACTAACCTACTATACTATCTCTGAGCAGGAACTTGGCTTCAAGCCATTCTTCTTCAGCGGTTACTTCACCTTTGTAAGTTCTTTTGCTTATTTTCCATTTGTCTTATCAAAATTGACTCATCTGCTGAAACTCACTTTGTTCATCTTCATCTTGTAGAACCTTTTGTTTGAAGAGAAACCTACCTTGTGCTGGAAAACCCAAGTGTGAGTGTTGAAATTTAGTAGATCAAACATGTATTGGTACATGAGAATTATTTCTTAAATTTTTTAAATAGAGCTGTGTGATAGTTTCTTTCTGAAGTAATTTGTGATGAGATTTTTACCATGCCTCTGCAGATCATACAATGTTCATAAACTGCGGAGGACCTGAAGGAGAGTTTGAGGGAAATGACTATGTAGGAGATCTCCAGAAAGCTGGCATTTCAAACTTTGATTTAGGAAATGAAGGACTATGGGCTTATAGCAGCACAGGAGTGTATCTGGGAAATGATAATGCAGAATTTACAGCGAGCAATACATTTTCTTTGAATGTTAGTAGCCCAGCGTACTATCAAACTGCACGTCTTGCCCCTCTGTCACTCAACTACTATGGTTTTTGTATGCTGAAGGGAAATTATAAAGTGAAGCTCCATTTTGCTGAGATTATGTTTTCTAATGACCAGACTTTTAGCAGTCTCGGAAGGCGCATATTTGATGTTTCAATTCAAGTGAGTAGTACTACTGAAGCAAAAATGGTTGATTCTAACATTTTTAGCATGTTTTGCATCTGGTATTTGAAAGGAATAGTTTTCCTCAACTGAAGGTAGAAAATTTTCAATGCTGCATCTTTATAGGGTTTTAAATACTTGAAAGATTTTAACATTATGGAAAAAGCTGGTGGAGTTGGAAAGGGAATCACTGAAGAATTCAACGTCGATGTTAATGATAGTACCTTGGAAATCCACTTATACTGGGCAGGGAAAGGAACTACTGCCATTCCTGATAGAGGTGTATATGGACCACTTATATCTGCTATCTCAGTAACACCAAGTAAGTTCTTTTCTTATTATTATTTGTTTCCCATCTTTCTTTCAACTACCAATTCATGTCATCGTCATGTTCTATATGAATTTCTACTTTGTTGTAGACTTCAAAATTCCTTCTGAAGGAGGGCTTTCTGGTGGAGCTATTGCTGGAATTGTGATTGGATTATGTGTGTTTGTCATACTGATACTTGGTGTACTTTGGAAGATGGGTTTCATTTTCAAGAAAGACACAACAGATAAAGGTAAGGTTCATGTTCAAAATAAAGTTTTGCTGCTCTTGTAATTAGCTTTTTGTTTATGGAAGAATGTGAATCTACAATCTATGATATGGTAATAAACATAGTTTTCATATCTTGACATTTATTATTTGAGGACATCAAATTTTACTGTGAAGATCCAAAATGATGACAGGTTTAAAAGAAATTGCAGACTTGGGTTCATTATTGTGACAAATAAATTCTTTTTTTTTTCAAGGACCTACATTTCTCTTTTCTTTTCTTTTTTTTTCTCTTATTCACTAATTTTTTTTAATCTGAATAGTAATTTTATTTATAAATTTTTCTTGTCGCAGACCTTCTAGATCTGAAAACAGGTTATTTCAGCTTAAGACAAATTAAAGCAGCCACTAATAACTTTGACCCTGCAAACAAGATAGGTGAAGGAGGGTTTGGACCAGTATACAAGGTAATTTGGATACATTAGAGTTATCTGACTTAGATTTTGTTTGGATACAAACTAAAGAACACTCATTGGAGCTTATCTACTAGAAAATGCACGAGATGATAAGCTTCCATAAGTGCTATTTGCTCCGTATCCAAACGGGCTCTTAGAAGTATAAGGTTTCAAATTTCAAAATACTGGAGCATGCCACTTATCCCACAATATTTCTATATACAAAACATGATACTGAAGCCATGGCTGAATCACAGGGTGTGCTGTCAGAGGGTGATGTGATTGCTGTTAAACAGCTCTCCTCCAAATCAAAGCAAGGGAACCGCGAATTCATCAATGAAATTGGGATGATATCTGCTTTGCAGCACCCAAATCTTGTGAAGCTTTATGGCTGTTGCATTGAAGGAAACCAGTTGCTGCTGGTATATGAATACATGGAGAACAACAGTCTTGCCCGCGCACTTTTCGGTAAATGCTTCATTAGCAATGAGTACCTAGTGGTTGTGTGCATAATATGATTTTACTTCAATATTAAGATGCAGATGAAAAATATTTTTTTCTTCACCCTGCTATTCTGCTAGGTAATGAAGAACAGAAGCTGAATTTGAACTGGCGTACAAGGATGAAGATCTGTGTGGGAATAGCAAAGGGATTAGCTTATCTTCATGAGGAATCAAGATTGAAAATAGTTCACAGGGATATTAAGGCAACCAATGTCTTACTTGACAAGGATCTGAAAGCCAAGATCTCTGACTTTGGGTTAGCCAAGCTTGATGAAGAAGAAAATACTCATATCAGTACTCGGATAGCTGGAACAATGTTAGTACTACACCACTTCTATGAGCTAGAATTCAAGACTTAGTACATGTTTGAAAGTTTTCTACAATTGATTCTTAAAGTCAAAATCAATTGATTCTAAGAAAAATAAGCTGATCCTAACATGATATTAGTTCCTAATTAGTCGGTATCTTATTGTTAGCATAAGAAATTGGCTTGCACTACTATCCACAATCTGTCTACTGCATGAAGTTATAATCACTAAAATAATCCTAGAAATACTTATGTTTCATTGCTTTGTGAAGTTACTAACTCTTGGCCCTTACATGTCTTGATAGTGGTTACATGGCTCCAGAATATGCTATGCGGGGATACTTAACTGATAAAGCAGATGTATACAGCTTTGGGATTGTGGCTTTAGAGATTGTTAGTGGAAAAAGCAATACAAATTACAGGCCAAAGGAGGAGTTTATATATCTTCTTGATTGGGTAAGTTGGAATTTCAGTTCAACAAATTCATAAGATCTTTGCCGTGTTCATCCTAGTCTTAATCCACATCTGGCTGCAAAAGCTCATTTTCAAAAGTTCATATCCTTCTGATTGCCGCCTTCTCTCGTACTTGACCAATAGGTTATTGCTTAGAGTGATAAATGTTATGTCATGAGTCATGACAGATAATAATGAGCTATGAAATTAACATTTTAGTAATGAACAAGAAGAGCGTAGCACAACCCTTTTACATTAGAGATGGAATGAGAGAGCTACCTTTTATACAATTGTTTTGTGTTTCTTGTTTCTACTATATTTATGGTTTGGTTAAATTTCTAATTACCACAATCTTGCATGCCTATGAAGGCCTATGTTCTCCAAGAGCAAGGAAACCTTCTGGAACTGGTGGATCCAGGTCTTGGTTCAAAGTACTCCCAAGAGGAGGCAATGAGAATGCTGAGCTTGGCACTCTTATGCACCAATCCATCTCCAACTCTCAGACCACCCATGTCATCTGTAGTGAGCATGCTCGAAGGAAAGATCCCGATCCAAGCGCCGATTATCAAGCGCAGCAATGACAGCGACCAACAGGCAAGATTTAAAGCCTTTGAGCTGATATCACAAGACAGCCAAACTCTTTATTCGATGTCGCAGGCGAGTACTGAGCAAAGACACATATCAAGTGATGGACCATGGGTTGACTCCTCTATATCTCTTCAAAGTGGAGAGCATGAAACTTCATCCAGTAAGCTTCTTTGAGATTCACATGGTGTATGCTTCACTCAAAAGTTTAGAGAGGAGGGCAGTGATATACAGTAACAGAAGAGTGATAGCCTTATTTGTTGCAAAATTCTGGTTTTGAGGCATTTCTCATGTTTTGTTCTTTGTCAAGATTCATATTATTGATTTTCAGTTTTAAATCTCCATCTGCCTTTGCTGGTGGTAGTAAACAATGTGAATATATACAGCAAGTTTTATTTGCATGGATTGAGAAGACTAGGAGAAAGTGGTCTTTGAAACTATATCCTTGTGCTACTTTTAGTATGCAAATTGCAGTTTACATATCAGGTAGTGAAGGCGAAGTTTACAAAAATCTATTAAGTTGGGATCATCATCTCACCTATTTCTGAATTGTAGAAATCATGTGTATAAATGTGACCTTAATTTAGTCTGATTTTTTTTTTGCCAATCTTAAAGTGCATTCGCTTACATTCCTGTACATATTTTTCAATTAATTTGATTTTAAAATAGTATTTGCTATCAATTACTTGTGAAGAAACTATTATTGTTTTTGGGATGCCCTGTTTAGTTCTACAACACTTGAGAAGGACACTGTCCTTTGTCTTGACTTTTGTCTAAAGGAAGCAGGTGTTGTCATGCCCCATTACCTTTTCATCCCTAACTGGTCATTCTAATCTTCACAGATTTCATGCAGGCTATTTGGATTCATTTGATCTTCAGTTTTCTAAACTCTTCTTGTCCACTTCTTTTCACTGGTATGCCAAAAAGAAGTTAAGTTAAATTAATATATTGTGGATTTGTGGCTGAGGATGGACCAATATCGTCAATAATTGAATTCAATAGATAGATTTAGACACTTATATGGCCTGTTTATATCCTGAAATTTTTTACCAACGTCTGAGTGAAATGGTTCAAGTATTTTAAGTATGTGTTGGTATGAGTAGAAGGAAATTGGGTCTCTTAAGCATGTCGTTCTAGGTTCGATTGTGTATGAGAAAACATATGGTTGGAAGAGGTCCTGAAAATTAGTCTTGCACCTATTAGGTGGGAGGTACTCAATGAGAAAAATATTATCATGAAAAATTTTATCACTCATGATACGTAAGCCCGCGCTACTAGGCATACAATCGACATACGAGTTTGTGGTGGTTTTAGACCGCCACAACTCGCAAAGTTATAAAAAGAAAGCACATTTTTGACACTCATGTTGGAAGTCTCATACTGCTAAAAATGATGTTGTCCGAAGTACTGCTGCACTTTGGTGGATTTAAAGATCATTTTCGAAAATTTATTTTTAAAAGTGAGTGAATTACAAAAGTAATACAATAGTATGGAGATATATTGTTGACATAATGAACCAAAGAACCAAGTGAGTTTAATATGTCTCAAACAACTTTAGAGTACAAAAACTCATTACAAGATTATGCTTTTTAGTGACAGCAAAAAGTTGTTCCTAAAAGATAAATAACCTAAAATAGGAAAGCAATTTATGGCAAGTTAATACACCAACAACAACATGCATAGGGTCGTCTACCATTGTTGCTCATACAAATTACGATCCTGACACTTTAGACCCTCATGTCGAGACCTTTGGGCAACACACAAAAATGATAAGACCGACTATTAAATCAGTTCGACCGATGGTGTTCTTTAATTTTTAACATTCATAATTTGCGGCAGTTAAAAATTATTTTTTTAAAATACACAAATGTCAAAGGATGACACTATACTAATGTCTAAATAACATTTTCCTATAAATCATGCAAATTAAAACACCATTCACTAATTTAGCCCAAGCAATGATATATAGGCATTGACATATATAGTCAATTTTTGCTTGCTCTTTCATAGAAATTAATATACATAAATTATACTAGCAAATTGAAACTTGCTAGGTTAGGCATCACCACTCCTGACAGTATTATCGATAGCGTTGCCATTGCTTGTGCTCCCGTTGTTACGTTGCTTATTTCTTGAGCTGCTAACCAGACCCTCCTTCTCCACAACAAGACTCATGGTTCCCACTTTATGGTGTTGACCACCCTTTCCCTCACTACCATTTGGCCTTCTTGGTCCACGCTCCCTGATTCCAAAAACAATAGCATGTTTTGTTTCTTAATATTGCGAATACCATTTAATTTGAATCTTGGAGACCTGAACTAATTCCAACTGAGCTACTAAGTATAATTAGATGAGAATAAAAAATTAGAAGCTATAGAGAGATAATTTAAATCACAAAAAAAGAAATAGGAAGCTAATTTATAGGACCAAAATCTTCATAGTCTTCGAATCATGTCAATTACAAAATACATGAATGAGACAATTACAAAGACTTGAATGGTAATAATATGTGAAAATTTAATTGTGGGATAGATAAGCGAATACATACCAATTTAACATACATGGTAAAATTCAACTTAATTCATTTTATTCTATGCTCTAAGCTCTACCTGTTCCATATTTATGATTACCCAAAAACTTTTGCTTTCAAAAAAAAATATATGTATAGGAGGATGCAGAGACAAATTGGATGAAAATTTCATGAGGAATGAAAAGAGTAAACCAAGCCTGCAGCCAATTATATCAAGAGGAAGTATATAAATTAGGAAAACAGAGAAAGCAACCTGATGAAGAATTCTGGTTGAAAGGGTTTAAATTTCAGAGCATAAGTAACTGCTCTTGGTTTAATAAAGCTGCCCAGTAGATGAGCCATGCTGAAAGATGGGTGAAGAAATATATTGATGATTCGCTTGGCAACTCAGACTCAAGAATATGAGATGAAGAATGAAATAGGTGAAATTTATAGAGCTAGATGATCGATAAGTAATGACGACCACAATTAATATTATGGCAGTGCGAGTGGAAATTGTGGCAACGTGCTTTTCTACTTTTTTTCAAGGTGTCTCACATCAATGGTATACTAGTTCCATGAAATTCTAATATCACATTAAATGAGTAGGTAGGTATCTTCCAACTAATATTTTTTCATATGCACCGCTTAAGGATAGAACTTTGAACTAGATCTTTAAGGAGTCCAACTATTTACCAGTTATGTTGCACTTTGTTCGGTCGCAATGTCATTTATGCTTGTCACTTATGTAATACCCTTTTCTTTTTAAACATCCCGAATGTCCCTTAATATAAAGCTACCTACAAATTTTAGGAATATTTATCACTCATATATTCTTCCATATATATACACCCTCCGGTTACAATTATATACAAAAATTAGTTTTTTAAATTCGTAGGAAGGTGTGCCTCTTATAGTTATTTAGCTTTCCAATGTTTAATTACTAGTAACACTTACAATTAATTATTTTCTACACTACCTAATACATTAATTAAAGGTAAACATAAAAGACTGAATAAACTTTTAAGAATCAATACACTTATTGATCTCATTACATGTTTTTTTAATAAATATAATTGTTTTAAGGGAATTTTGTAGATAAATTATTACACTAAATACATTTCATTGGAGATGGTTGAAGCCCCGACTTCAAATAGAGTGAGAAATCATCAAATCAACCCACCGTTTTTTTTTTTAGTTTCACTGTTGTTCACGTTGATTCGGGTCCATGAATATCTATGTGCTTCCTGTCCATAATAATGTGTTTGTTTATTATTTCATTTTTTATATTGCATGTTTATCATTTGGTTGCTGTGCATGAATGATTGCATTACCTTTTGCACTATAATAAAAGTGAGTTTCATCTTTTGCAGTGACCAACATTGATTGAGCGTTTGGTCGATCATACCCGCCATTTTTTCTAGTCATTGGAAGTTTTCTATTTTTAATTACCAGTATAGACACACAGCTCAAGTAAGAATACTCAAATATTGTAATCAAAAAATGTTTCCGCTCTATTTTTCTCTTTTATCTCATGTTCACTTATTTCGCTTTCGATACATCTCATTTCTTTAATTTACTATCACATCACATATCATATCTCTAAACTTTCTTTCTTCTCTTCCTTCATCTCTCACCCATGTCAAAGTAGAGAGGTGTCAAAGTAATATATTTCAAAAAAAAAAGACAAAGAAAGAAAGAAATGAAGGCGAATATCAATATTGTCAGGATCGGGATCCTTCTTAGGATCGGTCGGGGGTAAAAGATCATAAATTCAAGAATCGGGATCGGATCGTAGATCCTACTACTGATTCATATATATAATTCATAAAATACATATGCATAAAAATTCACACACATACATAAGAAAAACAACTTATGATTCACATTAAAATTCACAACGGCATAATAAGTTCATAACATAGGAATCATAATCCAAGTGTCATAGCATATAAGTCACAATGTCATACCATATGACATATCCATAAGAAACTAAGTTCATAATCATTTAGAGATTATCACTTTTATTTTTTTATTAAAAAGCATTTATCACTTTATGAGTTTTGGTTGAAATGAGTCTTTTTTTTAATTCTAAATGGGACATTGAAATGGGCTAAAATTGCTTCACGAATTGGGATCCAGGTGCGATCCAATCCAGTCTCTAATCCTACAATAAATCCATATCATTGAGGCTTTCTCAGATCCTAAAATCATAAGATTTTGGGTTTCGGATTGAAATCTTAACAACACTGGCGAATACACATCCAACGAAGTGACACTAAGTTTTAATAAATAAAATAACAAAAAAAAACTTCAAGACACGCCTCAGCCTATCGGCCTTGGTGTTTGGAGCTGGTGACCCGACTCAAATGATAGTTGCCTTGTCCATAAGTATTAGATTAATTATCTCTAATTATAAGTGTGGGTTAGGTCAGAGTGTTATTAGTTTCCTTTTTTTTATAGGCAAATGTTAGTTGTTAGAAATGTTAGTAAATTAATCTCTGGTGATACATGCTGAAATGGAGATCAGGACAGAGAGACTGTAATTAAGGCTAGAAACAGTGAAGAAATTAAAGTGACCTTATTATGTAATTAACGTCTCGGTCTGTAGGAGTAACATGGAAAACAAAAGGAATATATGCTCACTTATATTTTAGAGGCTGAGTGTGAATGTTGATTCTATCTCGACTACCTATTACCTAAGGTTTCCGACGACGTATATAGGTGCTGTTGTTTTGATCAATAAAATTTAGTAGATGAATACAAGAATAATCAAGACATATTATGATGTGATTGTAGATTTTTTTTTTCATAAATGGCTGTGATATTCCATCCTGGCACAGGACAGCATTCAGGCACACTCAAATATTGTGATTCTGATCCACTTTATCATCTACAACTTCCACACTTTTCTTCACACCATCATCAACACTCAAGGTTGTGACAACATTAATCTCCTCCACCTGAACAATCCTGGTTGTGTTTCTGAGCGACCGTTTATTCGTTTGTGGACCGCTCCCTTTGCTTACTTTTGATCTTCGTGAGTTCGTTGCACATGTTCTGATCATCCACATATGAAGCAACAAAATTGGTTAATTCATGTTAGTGTCATCAGTCATCAGAACATGTCAATTAGTATTTTGAATTATATAGAAGGAAAAAAAAAACTCTGATAATTGGAATAGACGAATATATAGACATAGTAGATAAAATTAAAACATAACACATGCAATTTAGAACAAACATAATATTATTGGAAGTTCCCATAAAACACTTGCATGGTCATCGTCATGGGTTTCTGTGGGAAAGACTTGCAATTTGACCTTACGAGCATTGACATGTTCATGGCGTTACCTGCTGCTGTAAAAGCCATGATCAAAGTAGCAAATTCAAGTTAATCTTGCTTTCTTATGACAAAGATGAAGAAGAGACTATATATTCTGGCACAGTCTTCTTGCTAATGCATTGAAGGTGGAACTTATAGGCAATTTTTTTAGCCAGGTATCCTACAATCGGCATCCATAAGACAATTTTTTCAATGTTCTCAGATCACATTAAATTAAATTGTTAGGTCTCTTTCAACAAATTCTTTTCCATATAAATTGTATAAGAATCAAACGTTCAACTAAATGCTTAAGAAACTCAACTATGTAACAATTATGCTAGAGGTACTAGAAAATCTTCTCTGTACAGAAAATGCTCCTCGGTGTGTATATATAGTTTATTAAATCCGATAAATTGTTGTTAGGTGTCCTTAAATAGTGTTATTATTAATTGCATGGTATACGTTTCTATTTCTTATTAACTTATATTAGTTATTGAAACTCATTATGCATGATTTGCGTGGATTGCTTTGTCCCTATTCGACTAAGCACATAATTTGTTTCATAATCAGAAAAATGATTGGTCTAAATGGTCCCTCTAAAGCCAGTTGGTATTTATTGCACCTAAGTCGAATAAATTTTTTCAATTGATATCATCTTAAACCAAAAATCGATCTCAGGTTAAAAAGGCATTGGTTTTTAAAAATTTCAATAGAAAAATGAACGTAAATATATAATCATATAACGAAATGGATTTAGATCTCATCATGTGTTAATCTCACATGATCATGACATGTGAAAGATCTGAACCTTTAATTACGTTTTTAATGAAATATGATGGTCATTATTATTTCTTGCACAATTTAATTTTCTCTTTATATATATCCATTAAGAGCCTAAATTTTATTAAAATATAATTAAGACTCAGATCTTCACATGACATGATCATGTGAGAATTAACACATAAGGGGATCTAAATTCAGGGTGGTAAAATGGGTCAACCTATACACAACTCACATTTGAGAAGTGAGTTGGATAATCCGCATTGCCCCATTTTTCAAGTTAGAGTCCCACATTGACTAGAGATGTGGCCAAGCAAGTGCTTATATATAGTTGTGCAAACCTTAACTCTTGAGCTAACTTTTGGGTTGAGTTAGGCCTCCTAATATGGTATCAGAGTCAATGGTTGTTTAACCATGGGCCTGGACCCCTATCCTAGATCCATTTGTTGTGGAGATCTCCCATAGACCTCTCATATTTGGGCCACCCGTTTCATTCCACGCTCCAGATGTTCTATACTAGGCGTGAGGGGGTGTGTTAGAGTCTCACATTGGCTAGAGATGTGGCCAAGCAAGTGCTTATATATAGTTGTGCAAACCTTAACTCTTGAACTAACATTTGGGTTGAGTTAGGCCTCCTAATAGGATTGACGAGTAGGCACGCCAAAAAAATATTTATAAACATGAAGTGTGATAGGTTTAGTGTGGGTGTGATTGAAAAACCTTAAGGTAATTAGACTAGAACACTCAATGTTATAAACTATAGTTCTCTTAGTTTATTCCATGTGGGACTTGTTTTCTTTCAGTATCCCCCTCAAGTTTAAGTGAACTAGTTGAGTTATACTTTCTTTTGTTCAGGCTCATACTCAAGCAGAACCTCAAAGGTCACATGTGTCAGTTGTGTGTTCTTTCTATCTTAAACTTGAGTCTTAGAGGCTCATTGTCATGATAGTTTTTTATTTTGCAATTGAGCTCATTCTCTTTTTTGTAATTTTTTTCAGGCTCCTTTGTGTGGGTTTGTATTCTTTTTTTTTAAGACTCGGAACCTTAAAGACCCTGTGCGAGCTTGTGCTCCCGTTGAGTTGAACTTGAGGCTTAGGAGCTCATTGTTATGTTAACTTTTTTTGTCATTGAACCCATTTTCTTTTCTTTTTTTAACTTGTTGCAGGCTCCATATTTCTTTTTGGATCATGGGCTATTTGGACTCTCATGTGGAAGCGCATATCCATAATGTTTTCTCATTTAAGGTGTGTGATGGACTTATTATAGGGTGCTTTGTGATCCAAAAAACCTTAGAGAAACTGGAACTATTACACCCAAGGCTATATAAAACTATTGTAGTGCCCTTAGTCTATTCCGTCTGGGACTTATTTTCTTTCAACCGTTTGTTCTCAATATCTTTATCCAACCCATCAATAACCAGTGTAAAATTCCAAAACTCACTTGAATTCCCAACAGAAACCATATCTAACCCAATCATTTAATCGACCAGCACACTTGTGATAGACTTTAGGATAGTTAAGCAATCTAGACATAGTAATCTCTTTGAAATGAGCACCTTTGTATGTGGGATGCTAATTCATCAAAAGTTCTGAGTGTTTGGTCAGAAATTAGTTACACCCCATATCATGCTATGCTAAACGCAGAATCTTACTTCGAATGTAGCTTCAGCTTCAGTTACAGACTAACTCCTAACCAATGTAGATGAACATATTCAATGTAAAAGGACAACAGGACACTGGTGAACATGAAAAATCATGTAAAACCTGCTAACGAGTATTGAAACGCAAGGACTCCTCTGGTACATACTTAGTCCTCATATTGTAATGCTCAAACTTCGAACTACCATAATCAACACCCCTGATCTCAACTGGCTTTTGCTCGGATCCAACTTCCCCACTCTTCTCTCGTTGCCGAAGTCTTGACCTTTGTTTCTGAGTCTTAGATTTAGTCTGAGGTGGAATCTCACCGAATCCGTAGAATTCAGCATACTCTTGTCTTTTTGAGGAACGGTGCTTGCTTGACAAAGAAGGATCCTTTGAAGTGCTTGATTTTATCTTAGGGGGCTTCATTTCTGAATATTTCTCAGCTGTTGTGCTTGGAGTATGGACCTGCATATTTTCAGTAAGAGGAGCTGGAGCACTCTGCCTGTGCCTGCTGACCAATGGTGGCTCCACTTCATCTTCAGGCATCCTAAGACGATCTTTCAGCGGCGTGAGGCCTCTCTTGGTGGCGTCTGATCTGAAACGTGCGGGTATGAATTGAAAGAACGAACTATTCAATGCATCAATAGAGAGCTTAGAAAGATCGGCAACAAGTTGTCTGAAAGATGGCCATCCTGGCTCCTCTTTATGACTCTCCTTAGGTTTCTCGCTGCTTGCTTGGTCTTTGAATTCTTTTTCTGATGGTTGCTGCAACATTCATGACAATTCATGTAGTGTAATTAGCTAAACAGCAAGGATGAATTTTCAGAAAAAAAAAAAAAAAAAAAACAGCATGACATGACAATTCATGTATTAGGTCTCAGACATTATGACATACAAAGGCATAAAGAAAATTGAAAATTTTCAGGTTAGGGATGATAGGAAATGAATGGGAGAAAAATCCTATCCCAACCAAAATGATAATAAATAAGTTATTTCACATTGGAAAATGAGCAAGAGGTTAGATTGAGGTTTGGACTTTCACATAATAATAATTTGAGGTTGCAGCATGCAAAATGTCATATTGCTCTTAACACATCATGATAGACATACTGTTTGTGAGAAGAAAGAGGAACCAGAACCCTGCTGAAGCATGCATACAGCATATCCTACTATGACAGCACCAACAACTGTGAGGATATCTGCAGAAAACCACCAAGAACAATGCAATTTCAAAACAAATGATTGAGTTAAACGGTCATAGATAGCATTTAATGGACTAAATAAACCGGTGCATCCACACAAATATATGTTGTGTTAGAATATACATTTCCCCCTTTTTTTTCACTTCACTACTCATTACAGCAGCAATTTTACATCTCTCACCAGGACACACTTCATGGACAATATTTCGACAAAGAATAAGTCAGACTAACCAAGAACAACACAATGAAGTTAAATTTCACTTGTCTGACTGGAATTTTCCAATCCATTTGTGCATCACATTAAGACCAAGCGCCAAGTAATTTCACCAGCCAGACATATTTTATTGTATCTACCAGAAAGCTAGTTCTCAACTGTTCCCTTAAATTTGAAGGTGGAACCAAATCATACAAAGCTACCATATCATATCAAGATATGGCTAACAAAGCCCCCATCAACAATTTATCTAAAATATGCCATAAGAGAGATGCAAACAAATGGCATAAGAAATTATGCAGCAACTGATGTTGGCTGTGGTTTGTTAAAAGACTGAGGTCATACAATCAGCACACATATTTTCTACGGTTCTTTCTTCCCAACTTATATCTGTATGCCCTTTATTTCTTCTTTCTTTTCTGTGTCTGTGTATGGGTGATTTCCAGATTTCAGAACCAGAAATTTAACATCAGAATCACATGATGCAAAGACAAGAATTTTTTTGTCATAGGTTTGAATGACTCATTCAGAATGAGTCATTCAAACCTATTTAGTACTCATGTTTGGAAGGTCAAAGAAAAAACAGCAGATTGTTATCATCTTATCATATATCAACAGATATGGTGATTATATTAATAACCAAACATGTCAAACAAATTAAGGATTTAAACCTATCATGGAAATTGAACTAGATTGGTAATCACAGTCCTCCTGGTTGAGAAAGATCTGCCGAAGAGCCGCATTTCCTCTATCAATGACCAACAAGGAACAGGTTGGCCGAACATATACCAAATCAAAATCATTCGAGAACTTAGCATCCTCACTGGGCCCATCCCTGTACCCTGCAACATTTGACTTTCCTCCAGCAATGGTTGTTACACCTAAAAAATACTAACAAAGATCAGTAAAAGTATCCTTTTTCCCAATTCTCATGACTAGTAAACTAACACATCTATATGGAACTTCCTTTTTCCCAAATCTCATGACTAATAAACAAACACATCTATGTATTAGAAAACTCAATTTAGAAATTGTCAGACACTACTAGTCTACATCAGCTCAGACTAGATCCTGAACTCTAGCATTCTTGTAACTCGGTTAACACATACCAGCATCTCCAATTTTTCTGATGGCCAGATTCTCAGTATCAGCAACATAAACATTCCCTTTATCATCCAGGGCTATGCCTCTGGGATGATTAAAACGAGCATCACTTGGTTTTCCATCCACATGGCCTGTGTATCCCTGAAAAGACCCTGCTACTAATCTTCCTCTACTATCTGCAATAATGTAAAGAGGAAACAGAGGGAATAAAATGGAGGTTCAAAAGTCTGGTTCATTAATTAGAATTGCAGATCCTAGCATGCCACTATGAGAAATCCATAAAGCAATAAGGCCTAGGCTTCGGTTCTTCCAATTTTCTTTTTCGTGTGTGAAACTTATTTTTGCGTGGGAAACTATCAATGCCTGCTTAAGTTGAACCTGACAAAGACTAAAGCACATATTCATTTTTTTCAAATAATCGTTCATAATTGTATGTTTTACCTGCAAAGCATAAGAACCAATTTAAAATAAGGGAATATAAGGACATTCAAAGAATGCACGACAAATCTGTCATGTACCGAGGAATCAAATTTGAAAACAGGTATAGAGAACTCAAGTGAGCATACACTGGGAAATTGGTGGGGTGATTCGAACAATGTTGCTATTCATTGCATCAACCGCAAAGAGTTCACCGTCCTCCTTGTTGACACGGATCCCATAAGGAACGACCCCAATATCGTTTCCTTGCGCAATAGTCTCAACTGCATAACCATCCTCAAATTGAAGAACATTCCCATCTGTGAAGCAACAATAAAATTGCATTTTATTAACCACACCATGAACATACTGTCCCATTCACAATGCATTAAACTTATTAATCATCACAGAATCAAAACAATTGCAAGAGCACACATCCAACCTGACTGAGGGGTCTTAGAGTTAGACCTTGTCCATTTGACAATTGAAGACAGATGCTTGATCAATGATCCTGATAAATTAACAGTAACTAGTTCAAGTGAGCTAAAATATAAGAGAAAGATGAAAAAACTAAACTGGTTAACACATCATATAATTTCGTTTTTTAATTAAGGGCATAGTAAAATAACACAAAAATGATAACATATTAAAGCTCATTGAGATTCAGCAGAATTAAGCATAACAAATTTGGAGAGAAAGAACAGAAACAACAAAAAAAAAAAGGAAAATAACCCAGAAATGGTTCTTCAATGTGCATGACCCAATTAGTAAAATCGAAAAAAAGGATCAAACTTTAGCATGCCCATGAAAAGAAAAATCAATTTTTTTAATAGATTAGCAAAAAGGAGATTGACTTTCTAATTTGAGATATTGTTCACCTGAAGGAGCAGCTTGAGCTTGAAAATGAAGAGAGCATGTAAGAGCAAGTGCTAGGAAAGCACAGAAGAGAAGGTGATTTCTCATAGCTATGTGAATGTGAGTGATCCAAGAGATGGTGATTTCTCAGTAGCTATGGAAGTGAAGAAGGGACGTGTTGGGAATGAACAGCACAGAACCTAAGCTTCAACTTGATGAAGTGGGTACTTCACTTGTTCAGTTGTTGTTGTTTCAGTGTTGTTCACTTTCACCGACTCAATCAATTTCTCTTGCTAATTAATATGGTGAGTTTAGATAACTCTTAATTTATTACAATGACATTTTTTTTTTAATACAATGTCATTATTTAATGTTTGACAACTAATTTGACATTTTTTATGGATTAAAAAAGTATACTTCTCATTTTACACGATTCAGATAAAAAGTAGTTTTCAACTTTAAAGTTTAAACTTTAATTTCAAGAGTTTTTCTTGTCTTTTGTTTTTTCACTTTTTTTCATTCCAATAAAAGTGGGTTTTTCGAGTAGGAGAGGCAAATTGAAAGTGAGACACTTTATTACTATTTTTGGTTATTGAGACAACTATATCTATATCTATATCTATATATATTAGAAAAGAACAACTTCTAGCATGACGTGTCGCTCTCACAGGCCAAGTTAGTGACGTGTCGCTCCCAGATTAATTCTCACCTAATATTTTACATGTAAGCTCTTTCTCCTTGGCCTCACTTGCCACATGTGCCATGATTTTTCCTTACCTTATTTCTCCTTAATAAAAAAATACATTTTTAGATTTGATTAGGATTTAGGTTTTTTATTTCTTGATTTTATCTTAATTTATTTTTTATTTATGTTTTTATCTATATTTATTTAGTGCCTTTTTAAATTTTTTATTTGATTAGGATTTAGGTTGTTTATTTCATGAATTATGATTTAGGTTTTTATTTCATGATTTTATCTTAATTTATATTATTATTTATTTTTAGAGTATTAATTAATTTTTATAGTATTTTTATTAAATTTTCGAATTTTTAATTAATTCAGGATTTTATGAGTTTTTATTGTGATTTGATAGATTTTTGTAGTTTTTATCAATCTTTATTTATTACCTTTTTAAAATTTAGATTTGATTATGATTTAGGTTGTTTATTTCTTGATTTTATCTTAATTTATCTTATTGTTTATTTAAGTTTGAATTAACTCTCTCATTCTTCTCACCCATCCTCAACCGCCCCTTTTCTCCTTCACCCTAAACCCTTGATTCCTCCAACCTCCTCCTCCGCTCCTAGCTTTTAGGGTTTTTGTTCTTCCAGAATTGATTTTGTTGCTCAACTAATTAAAAGATATCATTTATGATTTTGGGATTCCGGTTCGTGGGATGAAATTGAAGGTGCCCGTTATCGATTTGAGTGACCGTGATGAAGGGAAGGTTCCGCATGAGATAATGGATGCAAGTAGGGGAAGACAAAGGTCGGAGAGATTACGACGGCTCAGTGGATTCCAGCGAGTTTGGTTGTGGTTGGAATCGTTGAAGCACACCCCATTCTCCGAGGAGAAGGTTGGTTTTCTGGATTTCTTCCTTCCGCTGGCTTCTATTTGTTTCTTTGTTACAAATATTTGTTTCTTGAATGATTGCAGGTTCAGCAAATTTTGTCAGATGATTACAGGAAGCCCTCTTAAGGTAATCCTCTACACTCAAAATGTTTGTTTTTTAATTTTTGCATTTTAAATTTGTCTGAATATATCAATCTTTTGTAGGAATATCCATATGAAAGAAAAGCATGAGATGCAATTACAACAATGGTCAATCAAAGAAGGTTTTTGTTTAAATCTCTCACCACCGTGTCCTTTCCGGTTCACACATATTTGTGTCTCTTGCGTCATGTTTCTGAACCCGACATCGTTCCTTGGATTCTTCCCTACTCCAAATTGCGATCTTCGTCAGATATTCATGGCTTGATTGATGTTTGGTTTTCAGTTTTCTAAATATTAGATTTTATTGCCTGGATTTTGATTTGTGGCGAAATCTCATGTTCATCTTCCGGCTTTTGCATAATTTTATTTCGTTGCAGTATATTACACTTATTGGTCTTTTGATTCTGCTCTATGAATATCAACATACATTGCAGTTTGCTTCTTTCTCTTTGGGAACATTACTTAGGTTCTTGGAAACAAGTACCAAAGCAAACGACTTGAAATAATTGAAGCCAGGTACTCAATAGACTTATTTCTTATATGTTTCTATTTGTCTGTATGTTTTAGAATTTTTTTTTGCTTATCTGTTGTCCAATGTATTTTACTTTTAAAGCATCACTTCCAATTTGCATTATCCTTCAAAGGCCTAATGTTTTTTCTTGGTAAACTTAATGAAGTGAGTTGCCAAAGTTTCTAGGAAGTACCTGTACCTGTGCAGATAAGGGAGGTTGCTACCATTAGAGTTTATTAAAGAAAATAGGAAGGATAATGAAAATTATTTATTCAGTTTGATCTTTTGAATTTTATTAATGAAATTTGAAAAAAATGAAATAAGAAATAAGTTTTTCAAAGACACACAATTCATGCTTCCTTGATGAAGACTATCATGAATAAGTTTGAATTGAGAAAATTTTGTTGTGTCCTTTGTCATTGCAAGTCTTAAAGATATTCTAACTCTTTTTGTTCGGTATTTCAGTTTTACTGATGTTGGAGATTGTCTACTACTCAAGCACATATATCAAATCACTTTTTTTTTGTTTGGTGGTCTCCCTTCACGAGTTCTTGAAGTGAGTACCAATCACCTATATCCATATAGTTCAAGTCCATTTATCACTCATGTTTTTATTCAACTTTGGTTTGATGGATCTGATCTATCCTCCCCTTTGTTTGAGCAAGTATTTGAAGAATGCAATATACCACCTGAATCATCACATTAACTAATATATCAGCTTATAAGAATAGTTATGCCCTTCTCTGACATGTGACCTGCCCTGAAATTTCTTTTTCCATGGTTTTGTGTAAGTCTCTTGGATAAAGATAGCTTTACTTCTTTGCAGTGTTGCTGCCCCTTATTGTTTTTAAAGTGTGATATATAATTTTTACCAGTTGAAGCAGTGACTGAGTTTGAGCATCGAGTATTTGATATACCAATTTTGAGTTCGAGCATCATTTAATTTTTCTGGGTAGTGTTTGACATACAGTCTGTTATGGACATCCTTTCTTTGGAGCTTTGTTGCTAGAAAAGTAAGAATGTAATGCATTTGGTGAGGTGTTTTCTCTAAACTCATGCCAGTTAAGTAAGCATGTCAAGTGCAATGTTCATAAGTCAAGCTGATTTTCCTATTTGATAGTTACCATAGCATTCCTTGGAGTTTTCCACTCAATACTGAAATTTGAACAGAGACTAGCCAAAACAAGTTTAATAGTGAAGGGGAAGAAAAGCAAGTTTCACCTTCAATTTATAGACATAATAATTATGTTTGGTTTTATGCATGAAACTTTGATAAAGATGAAGATATCTCTGTACATTTTTTATTGATATAAATTTAGCCCTTGCTTTATACTTTTCCAAAATTGTGCTTAAGTTCATGTTCTGAATTAGAGTAATAGATGAGTGCTACTTTGACAGACTTGCTTACCAATTTTTTATACTAGAGGAACCCATTCAAGGATCTCTTTTTTGATCCGCTATCTGAGTTGAGTTTCAATTTTTTTCCCTTCATAATAATTTCCCTTTTGTTGCGGACAAATTATGATAGCCAATTGAACTAAATCATCAAAATGTGTTTTTTATGTGATTCCAGGAAATTGGCAGATAGTAGCAAATGGGAACTGAGGATTGAGAAGTATGTTAGAGAGCATGTTAGTAGCACAAGCAAGGGTTCTATAAGAGAAGCGGAAATTAATCAGGGACTGTTAAGTTAGTTAGATGTTATTATAGTAGTTACTTAGTACTAGGATGAGATGAACTATAAATAAAGGGAAATCAAATTAGAGGGACGCATTATGTTGCATTATATATAGCATTAAGTATTTCCTTTAGTATTTGAAATTATTGCTAAAGTTTGGTATTGAACATGTCTTAAGCACAAGAGAAAGTTATTATATATCTCTCATTAAGTATTTCCTTTAGTATTTGAAATTATTGCTAAAGTATGGTATTTAACATGTCTTAAGCAAAAGAGAAAGTTCTTCGTGCAACGCACAGATAAAAAGTGATTGTTTGAACTCATAGGTCGAAAATCTAATTCCTATGAGTTGTAAATAAAAGATCAATATTCATTACTTTTTTTCATAACTTTTTGAAATTTTAAAAGAAAATTAATATAAAGACATGATAATTTGATGATTAAAATGTATTGTGCGGAGATTAGAAAATATTAATACACATATAGTGTTTTTTTTTAAGTTAAACTATAGGGTTAAGAGTTCTCGCAAGAAGAACATTTTACATGAAAATTCATGTGAAATTAACAGAAAAATAAATTTTAATAAGATGTCATTGTTTTACAATGTAACTTCATATTAAAAATGTTCTACATAACAATATAGTCTATTTTTCTTTTATTTTGTTCAAATTACAAGGCAAAAACCTCCTACGAGAAAGAACATTGTAGCATGGAAATGCTTTAATATCAAAGATAATAAGAAAATAACATTTCATATATGATTTAAGTAAATTGTTCATAGTTTTTCTAATGACTTTAGGAGTAAATATACATAAAAATTATGTAAGATTTCACGTGGTCTGTGGTATTTCATTTGTGTTGTGGAGTTATTCTATTAAATGGTTATCTTTGTTAGTTTCTTATATATGTGCTTTGTGCTATTGACTTCATGTTCATGAAGAACGTGAAACCATTTTCTGTTGATCTAGATCATGATTAGTTTATTTTACTGTGTGAAAATGAACTCACATAATCACGTTCATAAATAATCTTTTCTCTTTTTTCACTGTAGATTAAATCAGCTATTGTTTTTTAGCCATCATTAAACCATCCCCTGATATGTTTTGCATAATTTGAGATTTGGTTAAGCAATCTTTTTATTAGTTATTGAATTGTATGAATTTCAATCTATTTTTTTGATACATCGGAAAGATAAATTGCACCCGTTAGGAATCGATCCCCGGACCCTACCCAACCCATATGCCAACAGCTCCTACCACTTGAGCTATCATACGGTACACGAATTCCAATCTTTGCAACAAAGGTTTCAATATAAGAGTTTTTGTCAACTTTGCTCATCATTTCAGACTATTCTATTTCATTTGTTCTTTATTATATTTTTAATAATCAAAGGATTAATTGATGTAATAAATACAATAGTCATATTCTCCGTGCAACGCACGGGTAAAAAACACTAGTATTTTTTAAGATATTGATTAAAGAACTAATGTAGATAATATTTGATAAAAAAAGTTATTATATAAAAATTAATCATTACTTCCTCGGTGTCTTATTATATACTAGTACGATAACCCGTGCGCCGCACGGAATTTTATGTTAGAATTTTGTAATAAATAAATTAGTTTTCATATATATTTAAATGAAATTGTGTTGTACACATCAAACATTTCCAAAAACTTCCTTAAACACTACATTTATAGTACCGGTCTGTTGTTTGTCTGACTCGTCTAGTATTCAAAGTTAAGACCCTTTCTTGAGCGTACTCTAGAGAGAGCTACATATAACTGACCATGAGTGAAGACGGGCCTCAGAAAGAAGAGTCCAACCTGAGATAGTGTTTGTCGTTGGCTTTTGTTTATGATCATCGCAAAGCATACTGCAGTTGAAAACTGTCTTCTTCTGAATTTAATTGGAAATTTGGATCAGAAGGAACCAAGTTCATTATTGAAATGTGCACTTGGTCATTAGCATGGGTTCCAGTGATAACAGTTGCACCAATATAACATTCACCAAGTTCATCAACAATTAATCTGGTTCCATTGCATAAACCTGCTGTTTGGTCTATATTTCTCAAAAGCATGATTGGAATACCAACTTTCAATAATAGTTTGTGGTTTGACATTCCTTAACTTTTAGTGTCGTTCAAAAATTATGTGGTAAACCACTCCCCTCGGATTTCAGAATGCTCATAAGATCGCAAGGCAGAGTTGGAGCTCAGATATTCATGTTCTGATGCAGCTATCAAGCCAAGCATGTAAGTGTTTATCATGCCTCCAGTATAGGTTTTTTTTTTATAAGCGATAAGAAATATATTGAATAGAAGTACAAGGGGTACTTCAACCCAATACAAAGAGAAAGAAGTAGATAGAAAGAAACAAGCTACAAGCTAACTTGAACAAGAGCAGGGGACCTAAGGAAACCGAAACTACCCCACCTAATACCTCAATGAAAATAGACTAAACAAAACGAGCCTCATTAAACCTCAGTATAGGGGTTAATATTACTCTATCTTGAAAGAATTGCGGGTCTTTCATTCTGTGCGGAAGGTCAAGATATGTACATTTAATCTATTCTATTATTGAGTCAAGACTAATTGAGATGAGCTCATATGCATATTTAATTATATACTCGTGCATTGGAGATATTCTATAGTTTTATTTACATAAATATTTTGAAAAATTAAAAAAATACATTAAAATTATATCAAAATTATTTTTGACATGAAAATATATCTTATCGTAAAAAAATTTAACAATGTAATTTAAGCTTAATAATTATATATATATATATATATATTTTTTTTTTTTCTAATCCTCATATAACATAATTTTACTATTACATTTTCATTATATCATAATTATGAAAAAATAATTTTTAATAGTTTTAATAGGAATAGATTTTCATGTAAAATGTTTCTTCTGTGAGATATTTTTATCCTGCAATTTGTACAAAAATAAAAGAAAACTATATTTACATGAAATTATATTTCAAAGCAGTGAGATTTTCTTAAAATTTACATTTCTAGTATTTTCATGTAAAATTTACTTCTAAAATTATTTTACAATAATGAAAAAGGTATTGGAATGAAATCAAAATTTAATTATAAATAAGTTTTACTAGTAAATTAGTTTCATGTAACGTATTTCACCTCGTGAGATTTTTTTACTATGTAATTTAAACATAGTTATATATATATATATTATAATAATCTTTTCTAGTCTCAGACGATATAATTTTACTATCACATTTTCATGCTTTTTATTTGTTTTTTTTTCAAAATTATAAAACAAATTATGGAAAACATATAAAAATTATATGAATATTTATTTATCTATTCTTTTTAACATTAAAGTATATTCTTGGAAAAATGTTATTACAAAAAGAAAGCAGACTATATATGTAGTACATTTTAAATATGAGATTATATTGTAAATTAGAGAAATTTTATTAAAAATTATTTTTCTATTAATTTTTATATGAAAGTATTTTCATGTAAAAAATTTCTTGCCATGAGAGTCCTTAACCATGTAATTTAGTCATTCGTAAATATAGACTATATATGTATCAATGTTTTCTAATATGCGCGTTCATACTTATTCTATATTTACTCTTAAAACTATCTGAAAAATTATAAAGAATGTATATAAACTATAAGAAAATTTTTTTTATGTTAGTTTTATCATGAAAGTAATTTCATTTAAAATGTACCTCCCTGTTGGAACTTTTAACCTTGTAATTTGTACAAAAATAAGAGTATATTATATTGTTTGATGAATTTATTTTCCTACTTTTCGTTAATGAAAGTGATACACTGGTGCTTTTAGTTTCACTTTTAGAATTTCTTAAACTCATGTTAGTCCAAATTTATTATTTTTCCTTATAGAGTTTGTTCTTAATACTAACTCCCTTATCTTGGGGTTACAAATGGAATCTTTAACAAATATGACGGTGAAGTAGTTAAGTTGATATTTTCAAAATTAAATTTCAATTAATGTTATGATTATTCAATTTAATTGATTCTTTCTTTATTTCTCTCTTGTTCTAGTTCTTTGATTGAGACTTTAATGCCATTACGATTTCCTATAAAACAAAATTTAATTTGAAAATTTCCTGACATAAAAGGCAATAAAATTCCTTTCTATTCTATAGTACATTAGCACGAATAATAAGTTTCCTCAAATCGCAAAATCCATACATAAGCATGTCTGTAGTGGAAAAACAAATTTGATTTGAAAAGCTCAAGTTCCTCATCAGAATTAGCTCGATTGGGTGTCAAAACCACTCTCTTTATAAATTGTCTAATGTCAAGGCACTTTAAAAAAAAAGAGCAAAGCTCGAGAGTCAATGACATGTGCTTAACATGTTAGTTTTAACATCACAATATTTTCATTAAAATTTTCCTTTCCACCAGGTCTTTGTACTCTAAAATATATTGAAATTATATTAAACATACAAAATGTGAAACATCAATTGATACATCAATTATAATCTATCTATATATATATATAAAGCACACTTGTGTTTTTTGCATGCAATAAATGCATTAAATCATAAAAGCTCACATATTTTTATATTAAATACATTAAAAAATAAATAATTTAATAAATTAAAAACTGAAAAAAATTTATTATAAAAAACTATTCAACTTCTTATATTAAATAACAACATTCATAGACTTAAAATTGACTTGAGCTTTGCATTTAAAAAATTTAAAATATCAAAATTAAAAACAAAATAATATTTATTAATAATTAATTTAGATTAAACACTTTTAAAATAAAAAAAATTCTATATATATATATATATATATATCTATATACATATGTAAAGCAGACTTGAAAAAATAACATTAAACACATAAAAAATAGTAAATTTATTTTGAATTAAAAACATTAAATAAAAAAATTGAAAACTAAAATAAAAACTACATCAACTTTATTATTCATTATATTAATTGTTAAACTTTTCAATTTCTCATATTTAAAAGTAAATATTAAAATTTAAAACTTTTCAATTTCTCTTATTTAAAATGAAATATTTAAATTATTTAAATTTTAGCTATTCATTACAACTTGAGGTGAATTTTTAAAAAATAATAATAATTGAAATTGACTACCTTACATTAATGACAATAATAGATTGTTAATAATTATTTGTTTATATTTTTTACATTATTGTTAATAATAATTATAAATCTTATTAGTTATTAATCATAAGTTGAGAAATTTTAAAAAAATAAAAAATAAAACTTATTACTATTTACAAAAATATTTATTAATAATTAATATCGAAAAAATAGTTGAAAATTAAAAAATAATGTCTCTATAAGATATTATTATTACTATATTGAATGTGTATATTATTTGAAAAAAAAAATTAATATGATTTTTGATCTATTATGTAGAAATAAAAATAACTTGAGGAAGCATAACAGAGAAAAATAATTATTTTATTTCAAGTTATAAAAAGTTTTTTCAATTATAATTTTTAAGTTAAAATTATTTCAAGTTCAAAAAAAAGTTAAAATTATTTTATTGTTGATAAAAAAGTATAAAAAAAATATGTTATTATAACTTATATTAAAACCTTATTACTATTTAAAATATTTTAAATTCACTTAAGGATTTTTCAAATTATTAAATTGGTTTTTAAAGATTAGTTATGATTGAAAAATAGAATAACATATGGGGACAATAATTGAGTATCAATGTTTACAACCGGATATATGATAAATCAGCACCTCCGCAATTGAAACCACAATAATAAACCTAAAAACAGAGAACCCAAATCAATAAAATATATTACAACCAGAGTTTTTAAAATTAATTTAATACTAATACAAAAGAAATTTAATTACACTGTAATAATTTTTATACTATATTAAAAAAGTAGTGTAAATAAACCCGTGCAACGCACGGGTATTATTTCTAGTCATAATATAAAAGAATCATCTCAAACCCATTTTCATTTAAACAACTTGAGGAAGAATTTCTAATCAATCTATTTTCCAGCAAATTTGGAACTGAAATACTTCGAACCCCAAAAACACCATCAGGAGCAGCTCCTACTAAATAAACACCACCTTGTTTCCTAAAACAATTGTACTCTCCAAAATTAACTATCTTCAACACAAATTCTCAGGGTCTGATCGAGAAGTGATCTTACATCTTCCAAAGAAATACCTTTTAAATATATTTTCAGAAGCAATCATTTGAAATCTGAACAAAATAACATCTATTTGTACAAAAGTTACATATATGAATTTCACATTGAAAAGCACAAAGTAAACACGGGCAGTCACACCCTCTCTCCATTTCTCAACAACTCAAATGGGGGCCTCATTTTATTATATTGTTACTTCTTCAAGCACATACTGGTATGTACCTACTAATGTCAGTTTCTTTTGAAATTATATTAGTAAAATATTTCACTTATCCAAATATTGTTACCTTTCTATATTGCACACCAGTGAGGGTAACTTGTGATGAAATAAGAAAAAGCAAAGGAAGTGACAGTGTATATGTTCCACTCCAATATGTTCAATGCCAATAGTTCCACATTTCAAATCACTTGGATATGAACTCTTATGAATAAAGTTCATGCTCCACCAACTACCCCTGAAATTTGAGAATAGAAGCAGAAAAATATTCAATATAGAAGACCAAAATTATATGAATGAAGTGCTTTGCTCACTATCTTGTGCAATTCTGCATCAGGTTGTGAAGAGAGTGCTTGATAAGTGACAACATAGACTAAAGTATGAAACTGATACACAATCATTTTTTTAAAATTTACATTTTAAAATTCTAGAATAATTTTTAAAAGCTTATCCCGTATAGTTTTTGTTTGACAATAATATAACCACTTTATTAGCTTTCTTTGTATCCAATCAACCTTCTCTCTCTCTCTCTCTCTCTCTCTCTCTCTCTCTCTCTATGCTCCTGTCTGCTACCCATTTCCTTCTTTCAGCTTCTTGTTGCGTATGTCCAGTGGCGCCTTGATTCTTTGAGGTTTCGATTTCAGATTAGCCTAATTCAACCAACCAACACACACATGGACCAAAATATGAAACAGACACAAAAGTAGCTTCAAACTAATACATTAATCAAACAGTGCCAACTAAGTTAAGTTTCCACTCACCAAAATAGACCTGCTTCCTGCCATCCCAGCCATGTATGCATGATCTCGTGATTCCAGATCCATACTTCCAGTAAAAATCCTATAAATAAAAATACATTAACGCATATTACTTAAGGGCCCATTATTATATAAAGGAACTACAATCAATCCCTTGGCTTGATTTGTTTCTGACATGTCATCCTTGATATTGGAGCAATTTTATATGCCACCTCATCAATGTCATAAGAACCCAGAATTCTTCACATACTGCATTCTCTTACCCATTGAAAATTTGAGGATGACTATGTTTTCCCCAAAAGCTAAAATCAAAGGAGAAAATATAGGGCAAGTATGGACAATATACCGCTACTCTGTGAAGAGTGCTTCACATTTAAACTACTAATTATATGAAAATAGAAACCTCTCAGAATTTAACAGTAGCTGAAACGGTAAATGACTATCAAAAGATGTCATAGGTCCTGTTATACTTTGTGTCTACAACCAACCAAAAGAGAAAACAATGATGGAATGCATTTTGTATTATGCAAAAAAAATAAGATGGTATTTTATAAGGGGACACAATTAGATTTAGATTGTGATTCAATTATCTAGTATTTTTCCCTTGGTTTTTCAAAAGAAAATCATAATAAGAGACAAAAGAAAAAATAAGAATTAAAAGAAAATTTCAAATAATAAATTTGATTATAATCTAATTGGGATTTATAGTCCTTTTCTATTCATTTCAGAATAGTCAGACCAAAGAAGTATATTAGTATATTTTTCTTATAAAGGGAAAATCAGTTCAATAGTGTATGATAGACCAACAATATAACAAATTTAAACTGATACGAATCTCTCTAAATGCGTTCTGGACTAAAATGTAGCCTTCTCGCAACAAAGGCATTAAAATGCAGCTAGCTCCATTGTTAATAGAAGCAAGTATTGCGGATAGCTTGGCACGAAATCTTTCATCAATATCTCCAAACACACATCCATGTATATTGTACATTGGAAGCATCATGGAGAAAAATACTTAGACTTAGAAACATAATGCCTAAAATAATAAGAGAAGAAAGCAACTTCATTGGAAATGTGTTTGATTCAACTATTTCTATAATATTCATAAAATAATTTGAATATAATAAATAATGAATAATTTATATAAATTTCAATTTTTTTGGATAATGATAATTTTTTTGTATATTTTTTTAGGATAATATTTTTGTCTATTCATTATTGAACAATTTGTAAATAATTTTTTACAATATGTATTTAATGATATTAACGATTTTTGTGTTTCTATTAATATATAAATATAAATATATTTTTCTATCAAAGGTTTAGGTCTATTTTTTGGAAAAACGTATATTTATTTTTTATGGAGCAAATATGTATATTGTTTTTTAAAAGTAAATACATATATTGTTTTTTGACGGTCAAATACGTATATTGTTAATACTATTGTGTACTATACATTTATTAATATACTGCTTATAATACATGTTTAATATATTAACAACACCAAAAACAGTATAAATAGTCCTCTAATCACATTATTTTTATCGATGACAGCATGAAAAACAGTATAAAAAAATACTTGCTGTCAAATTTTTTTTATAAAAGAATACTTTTATTGATGTAGACTGCAAAGTGCAAATGGACCAAATATCAAAATTCTTATTTTTGTATCTCAGCCAGATTCGAACTCACGATCATGGACTCATGTTATAAGTTTAGAACTTGTTTCACTTAAAACTCTACTTATTTACGGAACTGCCACCTTGTTTTCATCTCCATGATTTATGTTTTCATTTCTTAATTTGTTGAGTCAACAATATGGGACCAATTAAAATTAGACATTTGGAAATTCAATAAGAGAAAAAGGATGATGCACCGACGGTGTAAAGTTTTTTTACACCGTCAACCAATCAGATTTCAAGGATGTGCCACGTCAATTAATGAAATTAAATAAAAAGAGAGATTTTCTCACATCCTTGAAATCTGATTGGTTGACGGTGTAAAAAAACTTTACACCGTCGGTGCATAGAAATTAAACTCATATATATATATATATTTAATATTATATAACATGTTAAATAGTTTAATATTTTGTCAAAAAATTAATAACGTAAAATGTTAAGATGTAGGTTAGTTGAGATAGATTTTTGTGATCTTTTGAGGGCTTTTGTTTTTTTTTTCTTAGTGCTAGTGTTAGTGTGTTGACTTTGAGACTGTTGTTTCTTCTTTGATTCCTTGCAGGGTGGGTTGTTTCCCCTTAGTTGATTAAACCTATTTCGTTTTCAACTTCTTAATGTTAATCATTAAGAGTTTTCTGAAGTGTCTTAGGACTACGTTAGGGATCAGAGTTCATTTCAAAATCGTTATGTTGGTTTTTCCAATTGACTCACACGACTATTTTAGACCCAAATTTATTTGAACCAACACTAAATAATAAATGGAAAATGACACAAGAATGTGTATCGCAAGTAATTTAGTATAGCAATTAAAATAAATAGCGTGATATTAAAAATAACCTAAAACGATAAAAATAAGTTACTATTAAAATAAATTTTAGAACCTTTTAATTAGATATTATTATATTATTTTTAAAATAAGGGTATTTTATGGGTTGAATGTAGGGAATGTGTAGGTGTGGTGTTGTTTTTTTTAAGCATGTGTGTTGTAGGTGAAAATGTTAGGTTTATAACTTGGTTGGTTAATTCACATACTTACATACTTTAGAAGTATGGATCTAGCGTTTGTTTTCTCTAAGGGTAATATATATAGACAAGGATGAGGCTGCTCTGAACCATGGGACAGAGGTGTTAGAGATTGATAACATGAGGGAGGTAGGAAGGAAATGGTATCATTTATAAACGAGGTGCTGGAAAAAATAAGGTGCCTAATGGTCTACTTTTACATCAGTTTTGGTTTCTTTAAATTATCTTCATCAATTTCAATCTTTTCCTATCCCCCTTTATTGTTTTTCTCTTCCCCAAACTTTAGCACCACCTTCTGTGCGCAGTGGCTATGACTCCACCCCCTTACGACAACTTCTTCTCCCTTGATCTTCCCCTCTTCTTCTCAAACCTCTCATTCTACTGCATAGCTTGAAAGTAGAAACTCGAAAGGTTAGTGCTCCAAACTATAGCAAGATTGTATATTTCCATTTTCCACCCAATCTCGATCTACTCCCTATAGCAAGAGTTCTCAAATTGATATATAGTTTCAGTAAAACATCATTTTTTAAAGTTGAATTATATTACGAGAGAAAATAATAGTTATTGGACAAGTAATTAGTAAGACTTGTTTTTTTATAAGCATTGTAATAAATGACAATATGAGGTGGTGTTTACGATGATATTTGGTAAACAAACATTCTCTAAATTCGACTGGAAAAAGTTTAAGATTAAAGGGTTATTTTGGAAAAACGTCTTGCCAAAGTGTTATGTGTGGAACGTGATTTTCGACAAACAAGTATCAAGGGTTGAGTTTGTAACTTAAAACAAATATTCAAGAGTACTGGAAACTGAATTTTATTAAACAAGGGCAAAATACACAAAGAAGGTCGAAAAACTGATAATTACATCAAGTAAAGAAAATCGACAGAAAGTTAAATGAACGAAACAATTAGTCTGAAAGCATTAATGCAGGAATGGTAAATGGTTGGTTCTGCAACATACTCCTTCATGATCACGTTAGGCTCCTGGAGTCTCTTTGATGCAGACATATAAGCTTTTTTAGTGAGGTTTTGGAGTTGAGTTGGGAACCTCTTCTTCTGAATGATCTTCTCCTATTCATAGCACTTCATTACCTCACATGTCCTTGGCGGTTTTCTTTTCTGCTAGATGAGTTAGTGGACTTGGTGATCCACGATCTTTTACTTGCTCCAGAAGCTTCTTGCTCTTGCATCGTGGGGGAAGGGTGTACCTCAACCGCTTGCCTGCATCGTGGGTGGCCATCATGGGCGAAGGCACACGCTCTCAACCGTTTCTGTTGCAACATGGGTACAATGCACGTGCTAGTAACTGCCCGCTTTTCACGTAACTGCTTCAAGCATTATGTGTGTCGAATTCTATCATCAACTTAACTTACATTTTTCTGGCTCCTCCGGAACCAAATCTCGACAAGCTTGTGTCAACAAACCTTAAGCCAAATTTTGGGTTAAGAGGTGGTATATTAGAGATATAATATTAGATGAGAATATAAATAGTATATAGAAAGATGTGAGGAATAAAATATATTTGATAGGTAGTTTGGTGTGATAGTAAAAAAAGAGAAATAATGATGTGAATATCTCTCATCTCGTTTGATTGAATAGAGAATGAGAAGAGAAAATATTACTTTTAAGCAAGATGACTTTTTAAAAAAAAACATAAAATTATTTGTAAATAAATATAATAGTGATGGTGGGATAAAATCAGAAAAAAAAAGTGGTCATCTTTCTTCCATTTTGTCTCATGTCGAGTGGGACTCATAAATGCTTCAAGTCTCATCAATTATTCTCTATCTCGTGCATTTTTATGCACAACCAAACGAGTGAGATACAAATATCCTCTATCATCTCAACCAAATGAGTGTTACATTTACCAAATAATGCTTTAGCGGGAGGAAAGAGTTGAAAGAAAGAGGGAAGATAGAATAAAGGAATAGGGAGATGGACTATGTTTGTTTAGTTTGCACTTAACATGGGATAAGAGATATTAACACCTCAAACCACACCCCTTATGTCAGTAGTAATGTTCTTAAACTGTCTTATTCGGAAGTCGGTAGTATTATAATGCATATCGACTTCTTTAAGCCAACACGCTTCAACTTCCTCTACCACCGGGTTCTAAAACCCTAAAATCACCAGGTTCTAAAACCCATAACAAATTATCTTCAAACACCACTAGGTTTTAGAACCCCAACACAACCCTAAAAACTATCGGGTTATACGCTACATATTTCTCTGCCATGGCTACTGGGTTTTAGAAACCAACACTGCTCTTAAAAAGAGAGGAAAGATAGTAATGTAGTGAGGAAGAAAGAGAAGGCTCAAGAAAGAGATGAAAGAGAGTGATGTAGTGAAGATGTGAGGAAGAATATGATGGAGAGGAATGTGTGTGCAGTGAAGAGAAAGGGGATGAGTTTAAAAATGGGGTAGTTCGAGGTTTTTAAAATAGCGGAAACTTCCAATCTCCCCTACAAAACATTGTCCATTGATCTCGTATTTAAAGGATAAGAGTAGTTTTAATAAAAAGACAATTCACGAATTAAAAAATAATGAATTTAGGGGTTGCACAATAGAAAATGAAGAGAGAATTTCAAACCATGTAATTTGGAGTGAGGATGTTAATAATAACCCTCGAAGATATAAGTTATACGTGAACCTCACTGCTTTTTGCAATTCCCTCAATTTCGGAAGAGAGTAAATATGTCTCTCTTTTTATATTTATTGCGAAGAAAGTGAATGCGTGTCCTTTTTACCTGGTTTTCCCGTGTTTTTTAGTTGTCGTAAATGCAAATGTTGTCGTAAATGACCAAAAAGTGCATTTGCATTTACGTGTTAGAATATATGTCAAAAACGTCTTTTCACGTAAAAGTATCTATTTTTTATTCAACAAAAAAAAACATTTGTCTAATATTCTGATCATTTCTTTCTTTCTTTTTTCTCATCTATTTCTATCGTATTAAACAATTTAAAAAATCTACTCATTTTCTCACTTTATTCCCTCTAATTATTTTAGTTATTTCCTCACGATTTAACCCGTACAACGCACAGGTGAGCATACTAGTTAACAACAATAGAAAGCAACTACACTACCAACAAAGAATCCCTTTACATGAGAGTCTCTAACTCAGGGAGAGGAGGTAGAAGAACACAAGTTCCCAAAGCATCCGAGTACGCACCCTTCTTAACAAACCAATCAGGTGAACAATTACCTTAAACACAGATGACAACCAGAGTAATCTTCCACCTCCTTTCACTACTCAAATAAAAATAATTATTGAAAAATAATTGAAAATTCCATTTTAATAATAATAATAAGCACATGAGTACCGTATTTATGCATAACAGCAGGCCATGATTATCTTTGTAAAATTCCAAAAACACCCTTCCCGCCCTAAAAACTCCATTCTCACCCTGAACCAAACTCGTAATTTCAGCCAAGTCAAAGGGCATAAAAGCACCCTCAAAATTACCGAAAGCGACACGACACGCTTCTGCTGCAACGTTTTAAATTCCCAAAGCCGAGGTCGGAACATACATTTGTCCATTTTCGTCATCACACTCACTTTCTCTCTCCTATTCTCTCTCTTTCTCTCTCTAGGTTCTCTGAAGAATCCAATAGTACACCCAAGCAATCGCACATAAACCCAGAAGCCAAAAACAACAGACAACAATACTCAGAGAAGAAAGAAATAATGGGCATCAAAAATCTCTGAAGATAGATTGGAAAACAGTGTCAAGTTCCCATTTTTTCGTTTCTTGTTCAGGTTGGTTTTTGAAGCTTCATAAGAAACTCCGTGTACCTTTCTCTCTGTTGTTTTTTCCCATTTTTTTGATTGGTTGTTGTCACTCATTTTCGTCTCTTTTCATCTATCACCTTCTCAAGTAGTTGAAGAGACAGGATCATCTAACTTGGTAGGGGGTTTGCTGGTACTTGTTGTTTGTAGGAGGAAAAGTCGGTGTTTTATTTTATCATTTCAAACGCGTTTTCATCTCTTGCTGTTTTCCAACAAACACGTTTTGATTATTTTTTGTTTGGGGGTTTTGTGATTAACTTGGCTTCTGGGGTTGGTGGTGGTGGTAGCAGCTAAGCAACACTCAATCTTAGTCTTTCTGGGTATGTTTGTTTTAGAGTTAGAGTTGTATTTGAAGCTCTTTTTCATCTAATCCAACTATTCATTTGTTGGAAAAATGTGTTCTTTTTTGTATTGGAATGTGTGCTAATGTGGGTTGAAAGTGAATCCATACTGTGTTTTCATCAGGCTTGTTAATAGAGCGCTATAGTGTCGTAGCGCGTCCTGAGGGTTCACTGCTACTCTACTATTCACCGCTATTTGTCACTATTGCGGGGTTGTTGCGCCGCAATAGTGCTCGAAATAGCGTTTTTTGGGCTTGCTGCTATGCTACGCTATCCGCCATTAACAACCTTGGTTTTCATTATTTTGGAGAGAAGACCCTTTTCATGTTTTGATTTTTCCTTGCTCTGGTGTTTGGTTTTGCAGGGTATTTTGTTTTCATACTTGGGAGTTGTTCTGTTCTGGCTCTGATATCTTGAGATTTACATTTCGGTATGAGGAGAAGCTAGGCTCTTGGTTCACTCCAAATTTCTGGCCATATATTTCGAAGGTACATTGGTTTTTTCCCTTGCTTGGTGTATTTCTGGATAATGATCTTTTGGTTTGAATGGTGGTTGAGGTTAAGCCATGACTGTTGGTTTTATGATTTTCTCTACTTTTCTGGGTTTTGTATTGCTTATGTGTCAGATGAAAAGAAATAAAGGTTGCAACTTGCAGCTATTAGTGGGGAAAAAGTTATTGTACTGTGATTGCTAGGACATAAAGATGCTTTGTTTTGGAAGTGTCTTTTCATGTTTATGTTAAATTTTTAGGACGGTTAACTGTGTGTTTGAATACATAAACGGTCTTTCAACTCAATCAATCCATTAGAGTTTCGTTCATTTTATGTCTCGAAGTAAGTGCTAACAGGTATATTCAAGTATAGTCCAATGTGTTTTTGGCAATGTTAAATTTTGTTTGTTGTAAACTGCTGGATGAGTTTGAAAATTTTGGATGGAATAAAGAGATTGGTTAATTTTTGAAGGTAATCTGTCCTGTGCCTGGTGGATTTTGAAAGCGCCAAAGAATCTCATGTTGTGTGATTTTTGACTTGTTTTTTAGTAAGAGTCATGTGAATGTCTGTGGTACTGGATGTTGAAGTGACACTAGTGGGGTGAAACAGCAAATGGCAGTGAAAAAATGATGTTTGTGCTTGTGCAGTGTTAACCATTCAATGCTGCTGTATTTTTAGTCATGGGCACAATATCAAAATGTTGAAAGATGAATGAGGCTTTTAACTTTGAAGTACAATCATCACAATGTTTGTATTTCAATTTATTTAATGCTGGGTTCTTTTTTCCTTTGATTAGTCTCTCATTTACTATCTAGTGATGGGATGCTTCATAGGGTTGATACATTTTCTCATTGTGATGATGATAGTGAAGTTTAAAGTTCCATGTCAGACACTTAGATACGGGTTATTGGGTCCTATTTAGTGATCCCACTTGTATATGGGTCCTCCTGTGAGCACATATAGTCAACTGGTCAACTACTACTTACTGCTAGGCCTGATCATCTACATGTTGAATATGAAGGAAGAACTCAGAGTATCCTATGGATTATGAATCAGACAAATATGTTATGCTTTTTTTAATCAAATGGAATCAAAACTAAATTTGAGATGTTTTAGTGGTTACTTAAACAATCACAATTACAATATTAGTTACCAACATGTGATGATTACCTAACAAAGGGTAGGTTATACATGATTTTTTTTTTGGATTTAACTATGCTGGAGATTATGGATCTGTATTGGCTGAATTTGCCTTTGTGAAACATGGGAAGGGAATGGGACTTATGTTGATCATGACTGTAATCATTATTGTTTCTGTAATAGATAAACACTGAAGAAACACATATTAATTATATCGTTCTTTACTGATTAATTTGACTGATGGGGCCAATGCTCTTGTGCTTTTTGAAGCGGAACATCAGGAAACCACATAAGGCCTTATAAAAAAATTATTTTTTTGAAGAGTGTTATTTACACATTCTTGTGTTGGTTCAATCACTGAATTTTCTTCTCTGCTTTTGCTTGATTTATAAAATATAGTTTCGTCCACATTGCTAAATGCCATCTTGGACAAAAGACCTAGTATTATGTGCATATATGCTGCAAATTAATGGATTTTAATGCATCTTTTGACCATGTCCTTCAGTTTTTTTTATTATTTGGTGTCATTGTCTTTTAAATATGCTCGTTGTGAAACAACTTTTTCATGTCTTTGATAGTTGGTTAGCAACTAACTGTTACAGATTAAGAACAAAAAGAAAATCCCTGCCTCCATTAAAGGCCCTGATCTTAGCATTAAAGCATATTGCTTTTATCCTTTTGCTGAACATACTCATCACCATCCCATCTTTTCTTATGACTTTATTGTCCTTGTTAGTCTTTTTAAATAATTGATACATTTTACTGTTTCAATCTTCATTTGCCATCTCTGTGTCATTTCTGTAGATGGAATCTGTTAAGCCGTCAGCAGTGACACCAAGCAAGAGTAAATTGGCTCGCACATTTGCCAAGGTTCTTCATGTTAGAGCAGTCACTGGAATTGCAAAAGTAGATGGACTGAAGAATGTTAAACTTGATGCAAATCTCAACGTTGAAGGAAATATGGATAAGAGTACAATAAACAAAGAAGATGAAGAGCTTCAGAAAAGAGTGGTCATAGAAGCGCTGCTGGCGAAAGTTTTTGCAAGCATTTCAACTGTAAAAGCTTCATATGCTCAGCTTCAGTACGCCCAGTCTCCTTATGACCCTGATGGAATTCAAGCTGCAGATAAGTTCATAGTCTCGGAGTTGAAGACCTTGTCTGAGCTTAAGCAATGTTACTTTAAAGAACAATTTGATCCTTCACCAGATAGAGCGATTCTTGAAGCCGAAGCAAAAGAGCTGGAGAGTGTCATCAAAACTTATGGGATCATGGGGAAGAAGTTGGAATCGCAGGCGCGGCTGAGGGAGTCTGAGATTATGTATCTTAGGGAGAAGTTGGAGGAAGCTAATAAGCAGAACAAGTCAATTGAGAAGAAGTTAAATCAAAGTGGGTCATTATCTGTGCTTGATAATCTCCATGTTTCAGGTGTAAGTCCTAGCCATTTTGTTACTCTTCTTCGCCACGCAGTTAGATCCATTAGAAGTTTTGTGAAGTTGTTAGTGAATGAGATGAGATCTGCTGGTTGGGATATTGATGCTGCGGTCAATGCTATTGAGAAGAATGTGGTTTACTGGGAAGAAGATCACAAGTGTTTTGCAGTTGAGTCCTTTGTTTGCAGGGAGATGTTTGATTCTTTCAACTCTCCCAATTTCTCTCTTCCTAACGAGTCTCTGCCGGATGGAAGCAAGCGACAATTGTTCTTCGGGAGGTTCAGCGAGCTGAAATCCGTGAAAGCAAAGGAGTTTCTCGCCATGCAGCCGAGATCAACATTCGCGAAATTCTGCAGGATCAAGTACTTGAGACTAGTTCATCCCAAGATGGAGGCCTCGTTTTTCGGTAACCTGAGCCAGAGGAACCTGGTAAATGCTGGGGAATTTCCTGATACAAGCTTCTTCACATCGTTTGCTGAGATGGCAAAGCGAGTGTGGCTCCTGCATTGCTTGGCTTTCTCCTTTGAGCCTCAAGCATGTGTGTTTCAAGTGGGGAAGGGTTGCAGATTCTCTGATGTGTACATGGAGAGTGTGAATGATGAAATGCCAGTGGAATCTGAGCCACATGTTGCTTTCACTGTGGTTCCAGGGTTTAGGATTGGTAAAACATTTTTACAGTGCCAAGTTTACCTATCACAGCAGCACCAAGAAAAGGTAAAAAAATTCACTTCTGCAAAGCAAAGGTAGGTGGTAGCAGCAACTAGTCTTTGATCAGGCACTGACCCCACAACACTGCTAAGCCAATGTTTTTTAGTTGAACTTTTAGATGTGCTGTGCTATAGCTGTGATGTGGGGACTGGCCTCTGGCATGATTCAATGGGGGAATCTTTGTGCATTTGTATTTTGGCCATTTTGAAAAGAAAAGCGCGTTGCATTGGGAACTGCCCTTTTCTTCAGAATGTTTTTATTTTATCCAGTTTAATCAAAGACATGCCCCCTCAAGTTTTGTTGATATTAGGCCAGTGACAGGGATTGTCTTGTTATGACTCATGCATGTGTTTACCTGATATTGTGTTATTGTACATAATAATGTAGGTGGTAGTTCTGTTTTAACTTTTAATTATTTGCACTTTTATTTCCTTGTGTGACTCATTCTACGGCCAAATCTATTATTGTGTGCCACTGAAAAAATTAATTCACGGTAGATTAGTGATTAGTTGAGAGTACTATACGAGTTTTACCAATATTTAAAAGTTTTTTAAAAAAAAAAAATCATTAGTCCCTTAGTTGTTAACCTTGTCCACTTTGCTCTCATCGGAATTACTTTCTGCCAACTTATTTCTGCTGCCACCACCACACTTATTTGCCTAGACACCAGTAACCATCCCCTTAGCATTTTCAACTGCCATTGAAGCCATCACTTCACCTCCACTACTGTGGAGCGATGAGCTCGTGAATAAGCAAACCCCATGGGTGGAGACGAATCAAGATGTAGCATTTTATTTGGGAAATACGAGTTCGGGGTAGGAGCAGTGATCAAGATTGCATTTGTTTTGTGAAATGACGACAAGAAGCAACTCAAACATAGGTGAAATGCAAGCTTTAATGGTGCGATGAAGAACCAACGACAACGGGATGAAGGGAATGCTAGTGTGATGGTTTCTAATTTGGGGTTATGGTTTGATTTTGGGTGAGATGAAAAAGGTCCAATGAGTGATGGAGGTTGCGCGATAATGATGTTCGTAATGGTGTGGTTTGGTTGTGGAGACTTAATGGCGCGTGAAGGAGTTTTGTGGCGACAGAGTTAGGGTTCAGGCCGCGGTTCACAATTAAGGATGATGCCCAGGAAGAGAAAGCTTCTTACATAATACTTATATTTACTTCACGACTAGTGGATTGTTTAATACAAATATATACACAAATTACAACTACTCTAATATTATATAAATTTTATTTGTTGTCATTCCTATACACCCGGGCCGAATCTCGGCTGTCTTTAATTCAACATGATGAGACATTATTCTTTAATTAAATATATAAGCACTCTTTTGGATGTTCTTTATAAACTAATCAGTTTATAATTCTTTAATCTTTAAAATACTAATATACCTAGACTATTTTGAAACACTAATTGATTTTTTGATTACATTACATTATGGAAGGTCAATTAAATGTTAACAATAGTTGAATAAAATCCCAATATTGCCCTTTAGCTAGACAGGACAGAAGAAATTTGTGGTGATGAATGAATTTTGTACAATATGTTCATTGGGGTTCAGAATGTATTAAAAGCTAATAAGGTCCCACTTAGTACAATCTTTATTGAATGAGGCCGGTGGTGAAGGGGGCATGTAAAGACAACATTTGTAAGCCTTTCATGTCTCTTTCGTATCTTGATAGATTTGCTTGCATCTCCCTCTCTGTATCAGTTTTACATCCCAACCGTCAGAGATATATTTAATATGCAAGTGATGAAGTAGGTAGGTATATGGCTCATGTGGGTATAATTTTGTAAACGGATCTATGGGTCCTCTCATTCATTCTTTATAAATACATCTTATTACCCACCAAGTCTAATACTCTCTCAATTCTTTATAAGAGCATCTTCAATGGAGGGTTGCTAGTTGGGTTGCTTAAATACTATTCTGATGGGTCCATAGTTGCCTCTTCATCAATCTGTTTCCCTCTTCTTTTAACTGGATTTTGTTGCTAAATGGAGAGAGAAAAAATAATATTTTAAGCAAGGACCAAGTTAAGGAGCGTTGCTTATTTAAGCAGCGTTGCTTAGCTTTTAGCTTTTAGCAACGCCACTTCAGCAAGCTTCAATGGAGCCCAAGAATAAGGAACGCATCTTATTTCCTCCGACCAGGTTAAGCAACCTGCGTTGGAGTTGCTCTAACATGACACTTTAAGGTTTAAGGTCGTTGTACAAGTGTTAAGAAATAGCAATTAATGTTTTTATTTTATTAAAATTATTATCTAACTTTCTATTTTATACTATTTATCTCTCTTATTAATTCTAATTTTTCAATTTTCCTACCACTAATAAATGAAGGGTACAATTGGTAAAGTATAATTAATGTTCTCTTGAACTTTGTAAAGTGATAGATAATTATGAACAAAATTCAGCTATAAATAATGTCAGTTATTTAGGAACGGAGTAGTAATAATGAATATATAATTGACCTATGTATTTAGTCCATTATATTCGTTTTCTTTATAGTGATATGGAAAATGATTTATTGGGAAAGACTTACTCACTTAATGTGATGCTTAAGTTTCAAGGAGATTATTCTCATAACTGCCGATTGTTGATACTTTGAAAAATCAAAAAGAAATATCACGTATAGTGCGTTTGTTTGTAAATGATTACTCTATTTAAAATTACTTTAAATTTTTATAATAAGTTAATCAAAATAGTTTTCTCAAGACATTGTGGAGATTCTTAATCATGAGAGGTTCAGATTTCATGCATGCGCTAGTATCTCTATGGACATGACATCCACCTTCTTCTTGCGCGCAATTGGGGGGTTCGGCTTCGCTATATCCTCGTGAGGCTAATGACCCGGCGAGTTGCCTTGCGGGTTTGGGTGCTAGTCGACAATTGGAGCTTACTAGCCACGATGATTCCCCGGACGCAATTGTTTCGCGGTTGTCGAGAGATTCTTTAACTTTGTAGTTTTTTGTTTTATTTCTCATTCACAAAAAAAAATCTGATTTCAACTTTTATAACGTTTTTTAAAAAACTGAAACAAATATGTAAGAATTTAAAATAAATATTTTTTAATTGAAAAATGTGATATTTTAGTAAAACAAACGCACCAGTAGTCTTCCTATAAATTCTTTTATTTTAAAATATAAACATTTAATAGTGATGTTGTTTCAGTGGGAAAAAAATATTGATCTCCTTTTAGCATGTAGAAAAACTTGTTCGTGTAATTGGTAGTTTGTTCGTGTAATGGGTTGGTATTTGGCTTATAAAAAATGTAAAAAAAGTTGAGAAGAGGATGAAGTATTTTTTTTGAAAGTAATAGAACAGATCATTGCTCTCAATATATTTTAACACGATTTTCTATCTCATCACATTTTTTCTATTTCTCTCATATTCATTCTCTTTTATATTTTTTCTCTCATGTTAATGTCTCTTATAAATTACTATCTCTTTCAAGGTGAGCGTGAATGTATGGTGTGAAATGAAAAAAAAAAATCGCCATCATTCTTTGAATATACTTGTGGGTCAATTTGTTTACTTATAGCTGATTTGATCACGTTTACACTATGTGGCAAGAGTTAGATTTATGTAACTTTCGCAATAATATTTTCTTGTAATCTTGATGGTGGAGTGCACAACCAGCATAGCATGATTGTGATCCAGTAGGGACATTGAAAGCTTCTATTTCGTGTGACAGAACAAACTTAATTACCCTTATTATGTATGACATTGACAGCACTTTGCATGATTAAAGTAGGGCAACAAGAAGACAGTGAACGTTAATACTTGCAAGTTTCAATTTGTGTCAAACTATAATTTTTCAATAAAATAATAATTTGCAGCTTGGATTAATTAAGATTGTGCTGAATTGCTTCTCACACCTCTGTTATTTGTCTTGTTCCTCTTTAATCAGTGATGGACACTGAAGATAGAGACTGTTGAGAGCCATGGGGCAAGACCAGGGCCGTGGAGCCCCTTAGGCCGAAAGGCAGCTGCCTAAGGCCCCATAAAAAGAATTAGGCCCAAATATTTTTTGTTAAAAGTACCCAAGATGCATATTACAAACGTAGGAATCAAACAGATTTGACAAAAAAAAAAGGAAACAGGTAGCAATAGCATAATGCCAAAATCCATCACCCAAATACTTGACACCTTTAAATCCTAAACCACATTGGTAGACCATATCAGATCACATTAGGCGCAACAACAATGCAACAGCAACCACAATGTGACCTCAACTGTAATTTAAAACAATGAATTTGGCTCATAAACTCAAGTTTGATCTAGAAAATTCTAATAACTGAGGGTGACTCAGTTAAGTTTGCTTGAAAACCAATATACAAGCCTATTTATGTTCATAAGTGTATGCTAACATCCATTTTAGGCTTGTGCAAACTGATATCCAAACATAGTCTAAATCTTTTCCCATTAATCTGGTTCGCTACAATTCATGCCAACACCAAGGCGTCCAAAAGCTCAAAAGATTCAGGTACCTTCTCTGGTTTGCAAACCATTGAAAGCACAACATCCCATATACCCTCATTGCAAATTTTTCCTTTACTTGTCAAATCACTTAAAACTGTTGATAGCAGCTCAAAATTCCCTTCCTGGCACAACTCACTGACAAATGCATTCAAATTTTTAGAAAGGGGAGCATACCCTTTAAACATCATCTCATCCAAAACAACCACAGCTTCCCGGAACTGCCTCCACCGGCAAAGCCCATCAAACAGTGTACGGTACGTCACAACATCAGGAGCACACCCGCGTCGCGGCATGTCATGAAACAAATCCATTGCTTCACTCCATTTCCCTTCCTTACACAACCAACCAAGAAACACATTGTAACCAATAACATCAGGCTTTACACCTTCCACCCCATCCAAAATCCTATAAGCTTCTTCAAAATTGTTCTCCCTACAATACTCCCCGATCATGACATTACAAGTAACCGAATTCCATTCGCAACCACCCTCCCTCATTTCCTCCAAAACTCGCAACGCCTCCTCTTTCTTCCCTGCCTTAAAAAGTGCATTGATCAAGGTATTGTACAAAGCAGCATCCAGCTTCAACCCTTTCTTCACCATTTCATCCTTGATCCTAAAAGCCCAACTGAGCTCACCAATCTTGCAAACCCCCTTGATCAAGTTGGTGTAAATAGTTACACACCCCTCCAACTTGAACTCCCTAAACATCTCCTCTTTCAGCTCAAACGCCTCGCGCAGCCGCGAATTCTCGCACAGCCTGTGGATTAACGTCCCGAACGTGGCCTGATCAGGGCGGACACCTCGGCTGCGCATTTCATCGAACAGTTCAAATGCACGATCCGCGTGGCCGCGGAGGCAACTCGCCCGGATGAGGATGTTGTAGGTGCAGGCGTCCGGGGCTCCGAACTCACCGGCGCGGGCGGCGAGCTCGGTCACAGCATCGAACTGGCGGCAGGTGAGTAGCGCGTGGAGGAGCGTGTTGAAGGACTTGAGGGTCCGTTGACAGCGGAAGGAGGGGATGGAGAGGAAGGTCTGGACGGCGCGTGAGGGTTGGCGGGCGCGGGCGTAGAAAGTGATGACGTGGCAGAGGAGGGGCTCCGGGACGCGGTGGCGCGTGTCGAGGTGGAGTTGGTGGAGGACTTGTTCCATTTCGGGGAGCATTTTGGCGCGGCCGAGTTTGGTGATGATGAGGTCGTAGGAGAGGAGGGAGTGGCGGAAGGGGCGGTGGTTGGTTTGGGGGTTGGGGTAGAGGAAGAGTTGGAATGCGACGGATGGGTCCTTCTGTGATCGGAGGAGGGAGGAGAGTCTGAAGGGTGATATAGGTTTTGGTGTCGCCATTGAGGAACTTGTGTGTGGAGCAAGTGTAGCTTAGAGAGGGTGCAATTGATTTGCAGGTGATGTAAGGCGCAACCGATAACAAGTTAGAATTTGACACGTTAAGTTTAACTTAAATCGGAAAACATAATTTTAACATCATTGAACTCAACAAAAATTTAAACGGACACTTTATGTTCATATTAAAACAAAGTTTCTTACACTCTGATTCTTGGTAATTCATCTATATGATTCTCGCATCAATGGTCAAACTATGAAGAGAAATGGTCTCGATATTTGAATCCTAGGGAATACACGACATACACTACATATTAAATGTGACCGTGAATTAGTTAAATGTGAAGAATAAAAAAAAAGCGTTTAACAGAAATTTTAAAACTTTCGCAAAATATATGAGCATCTTGTGGTAGTTAGGGCAGGGTTTGAAATCGCCATAAAACATTTGTTTCCCTTATTATATATTTTGCATATTATGGTGTGATCGAAAACTACCACAATCTACGTATAACGATTGGATGGCAGGCACTGTACGGGTTCAACTTTTCAAAAAAAGTTGTATGAGGTTCAAAAATCATTTTTCAAAGAGAAATTTCCTTAATCCAAAATAAAAGAGAAATTTATTTGCCATCAATTTTCCTTTAATTTTATCATTTTTGACTAATTTTATATTTTAAAGTAAAAGTCTATTGAATTCAAAAAGAGTCGAGAAACAAATTATCTTAACAAAGTGCAACGTCAACAATAACAAAAGCAAAGAACAATGTAACACAAGCAAATGCCAAGATAACGATGGACCAAACAAAAGAAATACAACACCCAAGAACAAGAAATCATATAAAACCTGAGACGCCCCATACGTCTCCAAGTGTGATCTTATAAGGTGCTCTACACAAGCCTGAATCGCCTCCCCATTCGTTCTAGAAACACACAAGACCGTAAAACTTCTCAATTGACCTTATATACATGCACTTCCTAATTAACGAAAATATTCTCAGAAAAGTAATAACACGAAAATGCAAGAAGGTGACACCAAAATGAATGTCCATATTTCTAATAAATTAAATTATAAAGTAGTGTAAATGAGATCTCAAACACTCATAATCAAATAAAATAAACCATGAAAGTGATGAATTAATACTTAATAGTATATTTTATAGAGATTAATTTCTATGCACCGACGGTGTAAAAAGTTTTACACTATCAGTCAATCACAACCTTCCATTTCCTATTTTTAGATATTCTTAAATTCAAAATTAATTGTAAGCTAACAAAATGGAGGGATGTGATTGAATGATGGTGTAAAACTTATTTACACCGTCGGTGCATAGAAATTAATCTCTATTTTATAACATCTTTTCCTTTATTAATTAGAATTCATATATAGTTTAACACGCTACAAAACAGCTGATAGATAATTTAACTCCTTTGAAATGTAGTTCATTGTTATGGAGAAACCTCGGTTGGAAAAAGTCTAACCACACTAAATATGATCTTCGAATCTCTAAATTAATTTCATAACAGTCGTCTCATCTGTGATATAATTTGCGAAAATAAAATTAGAATGCATATATTATTAAGGTAGAGACTATTCGCGCCCCCTTTTTTGCTAAGTGAGTCATCCCCAAATATGCAAAAAGACTAAAATACCCTTCAGTAATTTAAATTTTTAAAAAAAAAACTACCTTATCTCTACAAACCCTCCCCCCTCTTTCATCCGTATACCATCTTCCTCTCCCACCCAATTTCAAAAGTTTCAATCCTCACAAATCCACATTAACCCACAACCAAGTCAAGAAGAGGAAGAGAAAGGAGGACAACCAGTAAGAAGAAGAAGTTGAAGTAGAAGAGGAAGAAGGAGACCAAGTCAAGAAGGAGAAACCCACAAAATACAACAACAACCCATAACCCACAAGAAGAACAACAATGTAAGTTATTTCTTACAAGTTTTCGAGGCTTAGGTTGTATTTTGTGTCAAAATTCAGTCCCTCGATTTGATTCTGCCATGGGAGGATGTGTCGTGACTTTCCCGCACTCTAAACCGCGGACAGGTTTTATGCTTACCGCATGTTTAAGTGCGGTTCGCCTGTCAAATTTTTTATGCCTACCGCATGTTTAAGTGCGGTTAGCCTGTCAATTTTTTTTTTAATTCTCTCTGAATTTTCTCTGAATGTTTATAAATTATTTTTTATGTATGCAAACTGTTGTTTATGTTAATAAACTGTTGTTTATGTTAATAAATTGTTGTGTATGAGTATAAATTTTTGTATTTTTAATTTTCAGGCCTCCTAGGAAAACTGCCCGTGTTGTTGGTCCTTCTACTGAACCTACTACTCCACGGGATCGTAGCTCCACTCATGCTTCTAACCGCAAACGGTCATAAGAGGCTAATAGAGGAAGGGGTAGAGGAAGGGGTAGGAATTCTGAACAAGAGCCTGCTGTACAGGATCAGCAGGATGATGAGATTATGGATGATCAGCAGGATGGTGACACTGAGGCGGAGGAGACTAGTGGTGAGGAGGAGACTAGTGGTGAAGAGGAGGCTGAGGAGGATGTCGGTGCTGACCTTGAGGCGGAGTTTGAGGAGGAGTCTGGTGATGAGGACGATGAGAACAGGTTGTGGTATGAGGGAGGTCCGTTTGACCTTTGCTTGTTGACTAAGTATGGCGAACATATAGCTCGTGACATATGGAGGTCATACAAGCGGCCAAATTATGAGACTAGAGGCGTGCTCAAGACCTATAATCATGGGAGGATGTGTCATCCTGTAGTTCATCATGCTCGGTACATAAGGGGTGCGGTGCATGATGCAGGTTTGCGGTGGGTGATGAAATGCACAAGCCCGAGTGTTGACCAGAGCATTATTTCTGCTTTTGTTGAGCGATGGCATCCTGAGACGTCATCTTTCCACTTACCCTGGGGGGAAATGACGATCACACTTGAAGATGTCTCAGCATTACTCCACTTGCCTGTAGAGGGTGAGTTCTTCTCCTTTGGTAACCCGACTAGGGAGGAGGCGGCTACTGCGGTTGCTCAGTTACTTGATGTGGACATTGAGCTTGTGATGAAGGAGTTTGATGCTTGTAGGGGTCCATCTCTTCGCTTTAGCTTTCTCCAAGCTATTGTGGAGAAACACGTAGCGGCCAACAATGAAGTTCCTGCATGCCGAGCTTACATGCTGCGGTTGATTGGCATGACCCTTTTCTGTGACAAGAGCAACACATATATTGGTGATGTGTATTTGTCTCTGTTTGAAGATGTTGAGAATGCATCAAGATGGAACTGGGGAGCTGCCACTTTGGCTTACTTGTATGGTCAGCTCGGGGAGGCCAGCAGGAACGGTGCTAAGTCTGTTGCTGGTTATTTATCTCTTCTGCAGGTATTGTTATTTCTTTGTAATTATTGTTAAAACGTTTGTTGTCATTGTTTTTAAATAATTAGCATCATACTTTGGCATTTTCTCTTTTGCAGTCATGGGTGTTTGCCCACTTCCCCGGATCCTTGTTTGAGCGCAGGGACAACCCTGCCTACACGCCAGACAGGCCCGTTGCACTAACTTGGGAGGCGCTTTGAGGGACTACTGAGGTTGCGCAGAAGAGGATGAACCTGGATACGTTTCCGGCCAGTTCTGTGATTTGGAGACCTTATGTAGAGCATTATGCTCACTGGCCCTTCCCTCAGGTTGCTTTGTATAGGGGATTTATCAGGCATGCCGGGATGATATTCCCATACCTCCCAGATCGAGTCATCAGGCAGTTTGGCCGGATCCAGTATGTGCCAGATCCCCCACCACCGTCAGTTACGTGCCGGGAGTGTGATCGTCGATTTGCGCACTGGAATGATCACATTTGCCATCTGTCGGAAGAAGCTACTTTCCCTTTTCAGACCACTGGCGAATACACTCCTTGGTATATCAAGGTCTCACACCCTTACATGGTCCCAGATGAGTACAAAGGCGACCGCTTCGCATTTCTAGAGGTACTGACACTTGTTTTTGCTATGTGGCTTACATTACGATTATGTGTATGCCTATGTGTATATTGACCTTATATATTGTCATTTCAGAGCCAGTTTGCGGAGCTTGCGTTGTACTCTGGCATTGCGGTTGATCCGATGACAGATGGATCGCCCCCGCCGGGTTCACCGATGTGGGATGCGGTGCACAATATGCATACCATCATCGAGGGAGCAGTGCACGGGAGGGGAAGAAAGGTCAGGGGACGGGACTCGGGAGCTGGGCCTTCAAATTCTGGGCGTTAGATTTAGGGACCTTTGTACTTTTATATTTATTTTGTTGGATAATATTGTTTAATGTTGTTTAATTTCGGATCTTTTGTTATGTTTTGTTGGATAATGCAACTATGTGTGTTTGTTGGATAATTTCGGATCTCGTTGTTATGTTTAGTTGGATAATGCAACTATGTGTGTTTGTTGGATAATTTCGGATCTTTTGTTATGTTTTGTTGGATAATTTGTTTAGCATCATACATTCATGTTATATGAACCAACTGTTATGGTTAGAAATATAGCGCGATACATTCATGTTATATGAACCAAAAGTTTTTCTGCCAAGAAATCACCTTCCTCACTTATAACTGCAGATAGGTTGAAAATATAAACAAATCCGCAGTTATAACCACGGGAAATTGGTGCTATTAAACAGGCTTACAATAGGCTCTTACACAGGGCTCATAACCTACCGCAGTTATAAGTGCGGACAGGTTCAAAATTATAACACTTCCGCAGTTATAAGTGCGGACAGGTTCAAAATTACACATCCGCAGTTATAACCACGGGAAATTGGAACTATTAATGAGACTTACAGTAACCTCGTATTGATGCCTCATGTTGTATGAACCAACCGCTTGTATAACTGCGGACAGGTTGAAAATTTACACACAACCGCAGTTATAACCACGGGAAATTGGTGCTATTAAAGAGGCTTACAGTAACCTCTTACAGATGCCTCATGACCTACCGTAGTTATAAGTGCGGACAGGGTGAAAATTTACACACATCCGCAGTTATAACCACGGGAAATTGGTGCTATTAAAGAGGCTTACAGATGCCTCATGACCTACCGCAGTTATATGTGCGGACAGGGTGAAAATTAATGGCAGTTATTACAGAGGCATGCACAGATTGATTTCCTGTCAGTTATAACAATCCAGAGGCATCACAAGCTATTTAATGAGACAGTTATAAAGTTCAAAGTAATCATCCATTACACGCATATAAATTACAAGCAATTCGTTACAAAACAACTTAATGATCCAACATAATTAATCATCACTAAGGTCAATAATATCACTACATCCTCCATTTTTTTGTTTCAGATAAGCCGCGTATTCTTCAATGCGCTCTTTGTAAGGCTCTTCCCATTTTTTTGCTTCCGGGTGACAGTTGTATGCCCACAAGTGAGCTGTGGCCGGCATTGGATGGCCTTCACGAAGAGTAACCTACAAGCAAAGAAGAGTATAAGCATAAAAGTATAAGTTTTACATATACGTATTATGAAGGATAAAGGATAAGGATTTACCCCAACGAAATGATCTTTATTGACAAGCACAATCGGCATGAATTTGTGTTCTTCCACTAGGTCCGCCTTTCCTTTTAACGGATAAAAAGTGTTGCATCCGGTATTAGCAATAGTGAACACTATGAACTTATATGTTGTGGAAATAAGGTAGGCCATATTTGGTATCATCATCCACTTGTCTTCACCTACGGGCTTAGTATCCTTAACTGTTAGAGCTAAACGCATTTGGTTAACCTCGCTGGCTCCAAACATGTTGATGTACATATTAGCATCCGAATCAAGCTCTGTCAGAAGTTCCCTACGTATAAGTGGCCAATCGTCTTCTGCAAGACCCTTCAACGATGCAACAGATCTATATCCACAGTGGCCATCTCCCTTTACATTTATAAAGTCAACAACGAATGGATGAAACTCATCAGGGATTTGTTTAAGGTAGCGCCGACGTAGGTAACTACTCACAGGCTTCTTATTCTTTGTACACACCATCCGGATCAGAGGACTTTGTACCTTAGAAGCCTTAGAAGCCTTTTGAGACCTAACCTTTGGAGAAGGTTCTTGTAATGGTGTCGTGTTGCTATCACGCCATGAGCCCGGATACTCTTTGTCAATAGTCTCCCATCTACAAGGAATGCGCTTTGTAGAGGTCTCACCACATCCCTTGGCAAACTTCTTGGGCTTGTTAGTGGATCCCATTGGCCTACCCCTTGTTTTCTTCTTTGTTGGAGCGCACATAGAAGTCGTTTCTGGATAAGTAATCATTCTAAGGCTCTCAATGATCGACATTCTAACTCCGTGTGAAGACTCCTCGAACTTGGTTCGTAATTTGTCAAATTCAGACTCAAAACTCAAACCCAATGTTGGATCCAAGTCACGGTCCGAAGAATCCCAAGTCAATTTCCTCCAATGTGGATGAATTGCAAGTAATGGGACAGATTCAAACTTCATGAGCTCACAAGCACATGGTAGTCCATGGGTTCTCCTAAGTACACACTCACAGTATATACCACCAACCCCAATCATGCCAATTTGAGTCTTATCTTTAACAATCATGTGCAATGCGGCTCTAGATACAAACCCGCGCAAATGCTTATAGAACTGGTCATTCACAGAATGCTCTGTGACAAATAAGCTGAGCTGGAAGGACTCCTTTATCTTGTCATGCTGCATGATAATAAGCTTGTTCATCGCAGTCCACGCAATGACCAAGTCACCCTTACTGTCGGACAATAGCTTCTTCAGCTTTGAGTGTGCCCCCTCAACTCTGCGCATGGTATAAACATGAAATCAAAAAAACAGAAAACACTTTGCCAAACATTTTACAGTTGAAGTCAAAAAAGTGAAGGATAGCAACAAATTACCTGTTTGTTGTCGTGCACCCCATGTGCATACAAGTATCAATCTCAAACTTCACAAACTTGCTTCTCAAAGGCAACTAGTTAGTCTCAATGTAAGTCCAGAGCTCACCGGTATTCGACAAAGCACCCACAGCTTTATCATACTCAACCTCGTTGGCAGCATACATCAACCGATTCCATCTATCAGTAATGTCTTCACGCGTCTCAATGTCTTTCACAAGTTTCTTCATCTCGCCAGTTACACTCTTAAGTACATGAAACTGACATAGAAGACAGCGAGCTGCGGGAAAAACAGTTTCCAATGCTTCCATCAAAACTTGGTCTTTGTCTGTAACAAAGACCTTCGGCAGATTGTCCTCATTAATGATCAAGTCTTTTAATCTATTCACAGCCCAAACAACCTCATCCTTTTGCTCATTCTCCATGTACGCAAAAGCAATTGAGTATGTCAAATTTGTCGACGTAACCCCCACCATCTCAAGTAAAGGGATCCTGTACCTATTGGTCTTGTATGTACTATCCAGAATCACAACATGAGGAAACTCATTGAACAAGTGAATGGAATCAGGGTGTGCCTAAAACAAAGATCTGACCACATCAGTACCATCCTGCACCCTAGACCAATGTGCGTATTTGTGTTCTTCCAACAACTTCATCAAGTGTTGCATCTCGGTCAACGATCCCCTCTTCAACCTGTTGTATGCTTGCTTCTCATTGTAAATATGTTTAATTCTAGTCAAGTTGGTTGGGTTGTGTTTCCTTATAGCAATCAAAATATCACTGGCCTTGACCCTTTCTTCGATCATTTCTCCCACCATCGCCTTTTCCTCTGGATTTAGACGACCAACATATGAGTGACCCTGCAAAACCTCAGCAGTGTCATGATTATGGATCCCACTATGCACAAGCACCGTCCACATTTTATCTTTATTACTACGCCTTGCCCTTAGCCTGAATGGACAATTACACTTCTTAGTTCCAGTCCGCTTTCGCTTTAACACCGATGTGGATGGTTTATATTTGCCGCCACGCTCACATCCTAGTGTCATCACGGCCCTCCTTTTGTCAGATTCATAGTCCGACTTCTGAATAATAATAACATAGCCATGCTTTTTACCTACAGCTTTGGCCCAATTAACAAGAGCTTTGGAGGATTCAAAAGCCCACAACATTTAAAAACTCAATTAAGTATACATCGCATGACCTACACATAGTGTATAACTTGTTAAATTGAACAAAACTTACTTGGCTAGTGGTGAAAGCTTTTGTAAGATCCACAGAAGGCACAATCTCCATATTGGGCCTATTTACTTCCTCAGGTATCATTATGCTGCAATCAACAAAATAAGTTCAATCAATCTAAAAATCTTTGTTCTGTCCGCGCTTTAATTTGCGGCAGCACATATTTGCCTTCCACAGTTTAACTGGCGGACCTATTATTCCAACATATCACTTTCCGCACGTATGTTAACGGGAAAATCAATTTTATTTATGTAGTAGCAGTACCAGACCTTAAGACGATTGAAATGACTAAGTTTTTTTCACTTCCGCTAACAAGTTAGCGAAAGGTATAAATTTAACACGTCCGCACGTATGTTAGCGGGAGCGTGTAATTTGTTTCATTACCGCAGTTTTAAGGGCGGGACGAACCAGTTACGTCAGAAAGTCGCGAAATCGCGATGAAAGCTAAAAAAAGCTGAAAAAAGCTCGGAAAAAGGTAAAAACTTACATGGGTAAGCTTCTATTCTTGATTTGAGATCACCCAAAAGAGCTTGGGAGTGGAGGAGTGGAGGAGTGGAGGATTAAGAGGAGAGTGAGGAGGAGGGTGAGGAGGAAGAAGGAGATGGTGTGTGGGAAGTAAAAATTAAATATTACCTTTTTATGTTTTTTTTACTAAGGGCAATGTTGGAATTTTTAAAAAAGGAGATGGCGGACTTAGCAAAACAGGAAGGCGCAAATAGTCTCTGCCTTTTATTAAAGTGGCACATTTTCTCAAAGAAACAAGGTCAGGATCCGGAAGAAGAAGCATATTTCTTTTTTAAACGGTCTCACGCTTATCTCCCTCCTTCTTCTACTCACTCACAAACATACTAACTTTCCCTTCACACCAAAAAAAAAAACTCCAAATCTCCCCACTTTCTCTCTCTACACGCCAAGCATTTTCCGGCGGCAATGGCGGGTTACAGGGCGGACGACGACTACGACTACCTCTTCAAGGTGGTTCTGATCGGCGACTCCGGCGTCGGGAAGTCCAACCTCCTCTCCAGGTTCACCAAAAACGAGTTCAACCTCGAGTCTAAGTCCACCATCGGCGTTGAATTCGCTACCCGCACCTTGAATGTTGACTCCAAAGTCATCAAGTCTCAGATCTGGGACACCGCTGGCCAAGAGAGGTTTTCACTTTTCCCCTCTCTCATGTTCTTCATTTACCTTCAAATGCTGTTCGTAGTTTCAAGCTGAATCTTGTTCATGAATTTTCACTTTATCGATGTTGTCTCAATTTTTGGTCGGTGGATTCAAATCTTGGTTTCTTAAATTAGCAACAACATTTTACCGTAGTTTTAGTTTCCTTAACAAACAAAGAAACATGATTTGGGTGTAGTGTAATTTGTCTACATAGTTTTGAGATTACCATGTTCATCCTGAAATGTTTTTATTTTTTATTTTTATCATTAATGAAAATTTTATATATTTTGTTATAGATGTGCAAAAATAAGATCACAATTTCACATATTGAATTCTCAGTCAATGATTAGGATGACTTTACCCTTTGGAGCCAAATCTATGTAGATGTATTGTGGTATTTCTTAGTTTTTTTTATTGGTTTGTTCATTGATATTTTCTTGATGTTGCATAGGTTACTTAATTTGTTGTGAGCTTAAATCCAAGTCATAGTGTTGTGTTGTTGAACTGCTGGTTGGGTATCTAACTTTAAGCATTGTAGATTTATAAGGATTTGAAATGTTGATATTAGTGGGTTTCTGTTGGCTTTGATCATTTGAAATCTCAGTCAAACAGTAGCATATGTCAAGCATGCAATAGCTAATTTCTAGGGCCTGTTTGTTGCAGAGTGTGTAATCTTTCAAATTCAAAATTTAAACACCTAAGAAAAAGGGAGTAATTTGTTAATGAAATTAAGAGATAGGCAAGGTGGATACTACCACCTTATTGAGTATGTGGGTCTTCAAGTCTCAAATACTCGGTCCAATTCAACCATTGGTTTTGACTTTTGATATCAACAAGACTCTCTCAATGTGCTTAAGAAATTAATCAGCACAGTGAAGACGACTCCACATCTTTACGCGTACCTTAAGACAATGAGTCTGTGTTACTTCACACTTATATTTTTTTATAATCAAGAAATTTTCAACCATGTTGGAGCTTCACCACTCATTTAAATTTCCAACAAAATATTTATAGTTGAAGCAGCTGGGTATTTTATAACTAGTCACCTAATTGATCTTCCCTCTGCTTGGGGGCAGAGAGGTTACCTTTCCTTTTCAAAATAATCAACTTACAAAGAAGTTGTGAACTATTATTATTATGTATATAACTAGCCAAACCTGTAAACTTGAACTTTTCCACCAAATCTCATGCTTCAAACTCACATTTCTCTTTACAGGTATCGTGCAATCACGAGTGCATACTATCGGGGTGCTCTAGGTGCACTTCTTGTGTATGATGTCACGCGACATGCAACATTTGAGAATGTCGACAGATGGCTCAAAGAGCTGCGGAACCACACAGATTCCAACATTGTTGTGATGCTTGTTGGGAACAAATCAGACCTTCGTCACCTTGTAGCTGTATCAACTGAGGACGGGAAGTCCTATGCTGAGAAAGAGTCATTGTACTTCATAGAAACCTCAGCACTTGAGGCTTCTAATGTAGAGAATGCATTTGCTGAAGTTCTGACTCAAATCTACAATGTTGTTAGCAAAAAAGCTGTTGAGGGGGCAGAAAATGGAACTGCATCTGTGCCAGCCAAGGGGGAGAAAATAGATCTTAAGAATGATGTGTCTGCTTTGAAGAGAGTTGGTTGCTGCTCAACCTGAGGCTGTTAAACATAATTGATATTCTACTAAGTATGTTGGCTTTCACTGACGTGTCTTAATTATTGTATTATTATTAGTTTATGATTTTTTTCCCTAGTAATTCATTGAATATGTTTCTTACTCTTAAAAAACTATTATGTGGTCTTACACAATTCTGCTTGACTAATTTTTTATATAAATTGCCTGATGCCTATCTTTTTTTTTTTTGTTACAATGATGCTTAACTTTTGGAAAATAATACTTGTTTATCTTTGATATTTTAATATAAAATAAGCAAAACTGAATGCATAGTTACTGTTGATTAAATTTTGATTATATACATATTTTTAATATCTCACATAAGGGTTTTAACTCAAATTTATTTTGAACTCATTAAAATTTTGGACAACAAATTTTAAACTTTTGAGTAAATATTTAAATTGATCTTGTAAAGATAGTCTTAAGTCAGTCTTTTATTTGAGTTCCTTTTCTGTCCAAATTCTAAGTGTTAGACTAAGTGTGGTGATACAAAGTCTAGCTCCATGAACGAACATATTTCCCCCTTATTGTCTGGGGTATATGTGAGGTTTCAGATTGTCTCTTGGATTCCTGGTTGCTTTGGGGTTATATGATACTTGATGGGTCCATTTAGTGGCTTAATGGTTACCTCAATGGTAGCCTTGATGATTGTCTTAATAACCGTGGAAGTTCAAGCGGCTACTTAATTACGTGTTTCTGGAGTCCACTATCTGAGCTGAGTTTTTGCCCTTTAGGTCTGAGTTTGGAGCTTTCACTCGGGAGGTACACAACCCTCAAAGTCCTAAGTGTTTAACTTAATGGACTTGAAGTTTAACTCCTCCATTAGTCAGAGTTTGGGGCTTTCAAACTCGGGAGTACACAACCCTCCAAGTCCTATATAAGTGTTTAGCTTAATGGACTTGAAGTCTGACTCATCCCTTGGTTCGGGTTAGGGGCTTCCAAACTCGAAAGATACATAACTACAAGTCATAATCGGTTAACGTAATGGACTTGAAGTTTAACTCCTTCATTAGTTCGGGTTTGGAGCTTCCAAACTCGGGAGGTACACAACCATCCAAGTTCTAAGCATGTCATGGTTGAAGGACTTGTAAGATATCATCATTCTGGTGTTGATTTTTGTTGTTGTTGAGTTTCTGCTAACTCTACATGTATCTCAACCTTCATTCCTTGTTTGCATCACTTAAATATAAAGCAGTTGTCTTGGATGAGCTTAATCACGATTTTATTGGTGGTATTCATGGTTTGACTTAACACACAAGATCATGCATGAACTTTGTTATATTACCATAATGACATTGTAAGTATGAGGTATATGATTGTATGAGTTTGACTTTTACGCTTTAAACGACTTCCTTGAGTTCGCGCTTAGAACATAGTTTCTTGATTTGTTGTGTGTGTTGGGTCAGCCACAAAATTCAACCAAATCGTGCGTGGTTTGTACATGTGTTCCAGAGTGATTTATCCAACGTCGTGTTGCTTATTTATACTAATTTGAATTTTTTGATGAGTTGTGCCTTGAAATTTGACTTTTGCCATCTCTCTCGTTTTAGTTTTTCACAACCAAACATAGTATTTTTCAATTAGGTCTTACTGGCTTTTAGTGTGATAGTGCCTAAGATTAATTTAAATAAGCATCTTTCATACAGTAGTTTTGAAGCTTAAGAGTAATTAATTAAATCTTATGACGTCGTTGTGGTGCATAGGAGTATCTTAACTAGGTCCTATGTCTTATGAACACAATTTGTCCAATGCATAAACAAAGACTAAATTCATCACATCAAATAGGTGTTATGCAAAATTATAAAGAATGTGTTACCCATTCTCAACATTCTTGAGTTTATGTTTAATTTAAGCTATAAAATGCAGTTGCCTAAAAAATCAGTTTTCTTAAATTTGTGTATAATGAATCTAAAGAAGAAGAAGCAAAATATGGAAAAGAAAAAGAAAAATCTTAGTTTTAGAGAAAACAATAAAAAAATTCCGTTGCCGGGACTTGAACCCGGGTCTTTCGGGTGAGAGCCGAATATCCTGACCAACTAGACTACAACGGATTGTTGATTGATTTGTAGAACTTAACTATTTTATCGTTACTAAACAGTATCATTGTTGCAGAGCGAATAAAATGAAAAACACGTTGTTCTCCACTCCCGCCTCTCTTTCAATTTCGTTCACTGAAGAGTGAGAGTTGAATTGAACCCTAGCTAGCTAGCTAGCGGAATCGAGAATGAGGGACGAAGAGATCGAGAAGCTCCGAGGAGTAGTTCGCGACTGCGTTAGCAAACACCTCTACTCCTCCGCCATCTTCTTCGCCGATAAGGTCGCCGCATTCACCAACGACCCCGCCGATATCTACATGCAAGCCCAAGCTCTCTTCCTTGGCCGCCACTACCGCCGCGCCTTCCACCTCCTCAACGCCTCCAAGATCGTCCTCCGTGACCTCCGCTTCCGCTACCTCGCCGCCAAATGCCTCGTAACTCCCCCTAACAAATTTGATTCACTAGCTATATTATTGTATTATCCATCTAATTACTGTTAATTTTTTTATTTAATTATTGTTTTGAGTAGGAGGAATTGAAGGAGTGGGATCAATGCCTTTCAATGCTGGGCGAGGCAGCTAAAGTGGATGAGGATGGAAATGTTTCCGACACGAAAGACTCAAATGTCATGTACTTGGATAAAGATGGCGAAGATCGCGAAATCAATGTGAGCGAGCTCCTTTTCTGGATTTGTCTTAGTTTTTCAACTCTATTGTTTGGCTGTTATCGTTATTTGTTAGAAGTCCCACATTGGCTAGATATATGGAGAAAAACGTGTTTATAAAGGGTAGAACAATCCTCAACTCATTGAGCTAGGCATCCCACATTCTAATATTATTAGTCAAAACTAACCTTAGACGTTGGAACTTCTTCGCGGGCGGTTAAAATAGGTGTTTTATAAGATATGTGTGTGTATTATAAGTTGTGAATTTTAAACAGCCTTATGAAAATAAAAAAAGCAGGTGTGACTCGATTGATTTGATATTATTATAAGGACCGACCGGGAATCTATTTATGGTAAGGAGATAATTTTCATTAAAGAAGAAATGCGATGAAATACATGAGAAAAAGGATAATGGTACTCGCCTAAAGAAACTGCCAAAGACAAGACAAAAGATATCAAGTGAGCAAGGTCACAAATTTATTCCATAAGGCACATATAGATAAACATAAACTCGTCCAAAATGGGATATAACTTGAAAATGTGCAGTTCTTGTATAAACTTGCACATTTTACATTCTAATGCGTGAGCTTGAACCATGTAACAAATTGCTAAATTGAAATCTTTTGAACATGTGTACAAAGAAATGTGGACAAAATGTGTGAAATGTGGACAAGATGGGCTTAGGAACATGGGCAAAATTGTTAAAGTGAAATTTTTTGAACATTTTTGTGTTATAAATGTGGAATTTTGCGCCTGGGGAATGACCTTATTTCTGATATATTTATTTATTTATGAGCTTATTTGAATGCATTTTGTCATGCCATGACAGATATCTTCTGCAATATGCTTCTTAAGAGGCAAAGCTTATGAAGCTCTAGAAAACCGTGCTCAGGCTCGATTGTGGTGCGTATATTAGGGGCATTTTGATTATACTATTTTCTAGAAAATGATACTTTTTTATTGATTTTTTACACTTAGTATAACGTTGAAGTATAATTACTTGATGCTCATGTTAGAAGTTACAGAAGTATGATGTGTGCTAATTTGATTAAATAAAGCTGACTTCATTGCATTTGCTTTTGTTTAAGGTACAAAGCTGCTATAAAAGCAGATCCTTTATGCTATGAGGTAACACTTTGATATTCTACTTAGTGTCTTTTGTGTGTTAATTAGTAGTGTCTAGTAATCTGTCACATTAGACTAGCTTACTTGTGGTGGTAACCTTGACTTCTAAAACAGCCATTGCTGCAGAAACTGGGTTTATTCTTCTTATGATAGTTTCTTTATAGTAATAAATTAATTTGTATCCAGTAACCTTGAAGTAGAGATTTAGAGTGCTCCAATTTATTTCTTCTGTTGTGAAAAATATCATTTGTCGCATATGTTCGTATATGTTTATATTTTATCCATACTTATACTAGTTATCTAATTTTTCCTGGGTGTTTGGTAATTATGTTAGGCTTTGGAATGTCTTATTGAAAACCACATGCTTACATGCGAGGAAGGTAAAAGTTTTCCTTATCCCTGGAAACTTAGCTTGTTTGATTTGAATTTTCTTTTGAAAAAAATGGCTTAAGATGTTGATTGTCTAATTCAAATTAATCCTAAAATGTATCTCTGTCTCGCCTTTCTGCATGTTGAATATCAGAAGCCAATTTGATCTCATCATTGCAATTTGGTAGTGAGGATGGATGGCTTTCATCATTTTATTCTTGTTTGGTAAAGAAGGTAATTGTAAGTTTGGAATTTGCTTATATTCAAATGTTTCATTTTGATGAAAGATTATTCTGTTTTTGTTACACAGCATGACAAAGAAAATGTTGTTGAAGCCAAGTTCAGAGATCTTGAAAACAAAAGCTGTATAAGTGACCAGTCTGATCCTTGTTTTTTGCGCACACTGAAATCCAATACTGATCTGTTGGCCTGCAAAGCTGAATACTATCATCAATGTGGTGAATATCAGAAATGTTTTGAGTTAACATCTGTGTAAGTTGGGCATCTGATCTGGAGACTGAAGTGAGAGTGAGATTAAACTTTTGCATCATTCACTGCCTCCATTTCTTTTTTGGCCTCCATTTCTTTTTTGGTTTCTCCTTTTTCCATGACTGAGCTTAAGCACTTGTATTACAGTTTGCTTGAGAAGGATCCATTTCATCTCAAGAGTACCTTAATACATCTAGCTGCTGCTATGGAGCTGGGGAATTCAAATGAGCTCTATCTGTTGTCATGTCATTTGGTGAAGGATTATCCTCAAAAGTAAACACTTTTCCATATTGTTGATTGTCTTCTAATAGTATTAATATTTCCACATATACGAATCAATTATTTATTTGGACTTTTGCTTACTATTTATAGTTGTCTTCTATAGCCTTTGCTACATATAACAATAAACTCTTATTCATGTTGTTGTAATGCAGGGCTTTATCATGGTTTGCTGTTGGTTGCTATTATTATTGTATCAAGAAGTATGATCAGTCCCGCCGTTACTTCGGGTAAACATGACTCATTACCATTGTGTAGCAAAATTGATATGAAAACATCTAGATCTTATGCTTCTTTGTAATTTATTATCATAGGAATATGATTTTCGTTTTTTTTTGGCATGTTGATTATTTTAAAATGTAAAATATGAAGTTTGACTTTCTTTTTTACCAAAGAATACAATATGCTGAAAATTTGTTAAATTTTAGAGTAGAAAACTTTGATGAGTTATATTGCTTCATGATATTAGTTAATTTGTTATTTGACATTTGATCCACTTGTCAATTTATTTTATAACCATCCTAGGCAGTAGTCGGATGGCCGTATTTGTTCTATGAGGACATTTTGTGTTTAATGACATGTTATCAACCCAGATGCACATAAATGCTTATGTAATTGGTCCTGAGCTTGGTTGGTCAATATTGCCTTTGTGACTTGTTAAACTTGTTATATATCCACATAAGTTGGATTGGTAGAAGAATCAATTTCTGTCCTGGACTTAAAACTGCTTGTCTAACCTATCTTTAGAAATTTTCTATGAATTTGGATTATCAGGGGTTCATTCTTCATGACTTGTTTGCTTTTATAACATCACAATCAACACTTATTGTTGAATTTCATTGTCTACCATACAGCAAAGCAACTAGTCTAGAGGGGACATTTGCCCCTGGGTGGATAGGCTTGGGGAATGCCTTTGCTGCTCAAGAAGAGGGTGATCAGGCTATGTCAGCGTACCGTACTGCTGCTCGATTATTTCCTGGGTAGCATATTAATTTTTCCTATTAGATCTTTCTTCGCCCTAGCTCTCAAATATAATTATGTTACTTTCTTCTGTGCATTTTTTCGGTACTAAACTACTTCAGATATTAAATGACTGTTTCTGAAAATTCTAATACATGTTTCTCAGATTTGTTTTGAGTTCTTCCAAAAGCAAACCAAGGACAATAAATGAAGAAAATGTGTTCTATTATCATGGTTTTGTTAAAAGTGTTCAGGGAAAAATTATGATTATCCAAAGATTAAAAGTATAATTCTTTGTTGCTCCTTTCTGATATTTGCGTGAGGACTCAAAACAACACGAATTCATTCATTGAGTAACCTAGTAAAGAAGCTCTATTCACAAGTACTCTTTTTGTTCATATATGATATCTATTTTGTTATTTTCCAGTAACTAAAAATAATTTTCTCTGTTCGTGAATTTCTTCATATTAGTTTTCACTTTTCAGAAGCTCTGCTACATTTTTGAATAAGAACTTCATTCAGTCAAGACTCAAGTTTATGACTTTATGCAAATAGAAAAAAATCACTTGTCACTTTTCATGATTTGGTAATATGCGATGAAGGTTTATGACTTAATCTATCAAGAAGGAACTCAACCCAGATTAAAATAAAATATTTAAAAAGTCTAGAGGAAGTCCAAGAAGGATATTGACGAAAAAGAAAAACAAATCTTTGACATTTCATCATAAAGCATCTAGGTTTCATTAGGGCAATGTTTGGATAAGCTTTGGAAAAGGTGCTTTATGATGTACATGCATATATACTTTTTTTGAAGCTTCTCTTTCTAGTTTCTGAGAAAAGCATTAAAACAACTTTCGTTGTTTTTTATTTTTGATAATCGTATCCAATTTCCAAAAGTATTCTAGATTTGTTTTACTAGCTAGTTTTTTTTTATTCCATAAGAAAAACTCATTTAAACAGGCCCTCAGTTGGCCATTGCCTCTGCATTATGATTTGGGTAAGGATGGCCTTAGCCTGATGGCCTGAATTCATGTACCGTGCTGCTGGGTGAGATCCCCCGGCATGTGGGTTTGAATGCGTTTTGCAGAATCTGCCGTCTCCTTACAATCTAAAAGGGGCATATATATATATATATATTTTGTTTGTTTGAGTTTTGTGCTTTTATTTTTGTTGTTAGGAGGAGAGGCTGTATGAATTCTAATTTTGGCTAAGCAAAACTGTGCCATTTTTGCTTTTTGTGCTTCATAACCCTCTATGAACTGGGACATAGTTTATTACTAAGTTTCCTTAACATGCAAGCATTACTCTCACCAAACTTCACAACAGTATACAATTTCAATTTCCAAAGTTTTGACACTTACCTAGATGCCCACTTGCATGTATATGTTTCTTTTGTTGTTTGTTTAAGAACTTAAGAGAGAAATCCTCTTATTATCTAGAAAATTTTCCTTTACTGGTTAAATCTTGATATATTCTCTTATTCTAGGTGCCATTTACCAACTCTTTATATTGGAATGGAGTGCATGCGGACTCACAGCTATAAGCTTGCTGAGCAGGTATATAAGGTTATTCCAAGGGTCCGTAGGGAGCTTTTTTGCTTTTTTTTTGGGGGTGTGGGTGGGATTTAATGGCTTAATACTATATTATATATATACCTTATATACCCCATACTCCCCTATATATGTGCATGGGTGTGTGTGTAAAGAAGATTTCAAACATGGTCTACTATCTATCCTATAATTAAGTACATCTTACTGTTTAACTAAGTACCTGTATAGGATTTGGATGTGAAAATCATTCTTCCCCTAATCAAACCTACCAATGAGCTGATTACTAATTACCTAACAAATTAGTCCTTTTCTACAAATCTTTGTACAATCATCAATCATGCATTGTTTATATCTTTCATACTCACAACAAAACAATAAAACATTAATGTTTATTTTTTTCTTTTTCCAGTTTTTTATGCAGGCTAAGTCGATTTGCGCCTCAGAACCACTTGTGTGTAATGAACTTGGAGTTGTTGCCTATCATATGAAAGAGTAAGGTTATCTACTTTCTTTTAAGTATGATTTTTTAAGTTAAGGCAATGTTCACATTCATTTCCGAAGAGTTCCTTTCCCTTGAATGGATGTATTTCAAATTATCCTACATGAAAGTATACCAAGAGTATACCAACACTATACTCCAATATTACGAAATGTTTAAGCCACCCATTTGGAAGTTGTTTACCATAAGGCATAGAAAACAAATGAGATTAACAGCTGGATGGCAGTTATTTGTAGATTATAACAGATGGCAGATCTGCAACTTTATTCTAAAAGTATATTTAATAATAGGGAACTGCTTATTGGTAGTTATTTGTAGAAAATAACCGATGGTTGTTCTCTTTTAGAGATATATCTCTAGTTTTAGGAGAATAATCAAGTAGTTGTTGTACAAGACAGACTATTTCTAGATATTTAACGCTTTGAAGGGATCAAAGCCAATGAAATTTTTTTCAGGGACCAAAACAGATACAGCCCTATATTAGAGGGACTGAAAGCATACTTAACCCTTTATTTATCTCTGAAACAGTTAAACACTGTTGTTTCCTTTCTTTTTGTCTGCCAAGTTTCTATGGAAATTAGCAAAGTTGAGTGTTTTCGACATGCATAATTGTGACTTCTGATACAGGTATAATAAAGCGGTATGGTGGTTCGAGAAAACATTAGCCCTGATTCCAACTTCTTTATGTGAGATGTGGGAGCCTACTGTAGTCAATCTTGCTCATGCATACAGAAAGTTGAAGTAAGTTGTTAAATGTCTCTGGTCTTTTGACTTCAGTTATATTACTTTTATTAGCATACACAGGTATCTTTTGTCAAGTTGGACCATCATTTGCTTGTGGATTTTGTTTTACACCCACATTATTTGTTATTTTGGGTGCTTTGATTATGTGTTATTTTCTTGTCCTGAATTTCCTCAGCCCATTGTTATCAAATTCGGACTAAGTTGAAATATCATCTCATAATATGCTGATATCATTGGTTGTTTTGAAAAAATCCTTGATCTAAATAATGGTAGTGTCTACTTTTAATCATGTCTAGTGAAGGTAAGTCAGTATTCTTGATCCTGATTGTCTAAATCTCAGGATGTACCGAGAAGCAATATCATATTATGAAAAAGCACTTGCATTATCAACAAGAAGTGTGAGCACTTATGCTGGTCTTGCGTATAGTTACCACTTGCAGGTATCCAAAATTATCTTCCCTAATTTTGATATTCTGTATGTTTTACAATGTAACATGATGTGATATGAGGGTTTGTTAATTTTTCAACTATAAAAACCTGTTCATTGGAATGGGAATGGTTACTCTTTGGCTATTTTTGTAATTTGAGAGGAGTAGAGGATGGGTTAAGTAACCATAACCTAGAAATTTTGATGGATTTTTTACAAATGAAGTATGAAAGTTTGCATCATAGGGTAGTCTTTTGTTCAGATCTATTATAATTCTTAGTATGACATGAATGTATGAGCCACTAGAGTTATAAATACATGGACCAACGGAAGTCATTAGTTAATGGATTTTACAAGTATACAGATGAAATTAGACGTGAAAAGCCATGGGGCTATTTAATCTTGAAGGGCCTCTGCCTCAACTAATCTCATTTCCTTCCTTGGCAAGGAACTCTTTCTTTAAGTAGCCTATGCCATACATTATTTGGAAGTCTCTATCGTTGCTTGAAAAGTATTTGTACATATTTATATTTGTTTGTTCATTTTTGAGTAAAACTTTGTTAAAATTGATATGTAAATAATTTCCTGTTATAATGAATATTTTAACTGAGACATTTGCTTTTCTGCTGCTGTATTAATTCATGCAGGATGATTTCACTACAGCAATTGCTTATTATCACAAAGTGAGTGGTTATGACCAATTTTGTTTGTATCCATGTGGATTTATCTATCTATAACATGCGCATGGTTGTGCTTTGTCATGAAGCTATTTCTCTATCTTGATTTTTTATCTGGGGAAAACTCCCTCTCTCTTGAATCTTGATTTAACTGTTCATTTTTCTCCCCAGCATGGTTTGTTTAATCTCATAACCATTATTTGCAATGTAGTGCCAGTGGTATTAGAGTACATTTAATTGGACAAGGTTCATTGAAGTGGGGCAAATTGCACTCACATCTCTTCATCATTATTGCACTGACCTCCCATATATTTTACTAAATGCACTGACCTCCCCTTCATACACCATTTAGAATAGAAGGATGCTGAGTGTTAACTGATAAACCATAGGGGAGATCAGTGTTATGTCCCCGATAAAATACGAGTCGTTTGTGTCTGATTAAATTATAAAGGTGAGTTGATTTCTGAAGTGTAATAATTTACCCTTAAAAGTGAGTTGGTCTCTGAAGTGTGCAAGTGATGGTATGTCTACCATTTAATTAGTGGATTTAGATCATGATGAACTTCAAATTAAATCTATCAAAGTTGTGATCTGAATCCACTAAATTTTAAGGGTTTTGGTACTCATGTTCACTTTAATGATAGACTCAATTTGGAAGAAGCTTCTGGCCATTTAAGTTTGGAGAAGTCCTTAGAAGTCTCTCCAAACTAACATTTAACATGTGTAATGTTGTATGGGCCATGTTAGAAATGCAATCTGTAAAGAATATTCATGTGTCAGTTGTTGAATGGAGTGCCTGTGGTGGGTGGTCGTACCTTAGGAATTTCTCTTCAGCTAGTTATTAGCTTGATGCATGTTAGATTTGAGAATATACCGTCTTGGTGACTCTGAATATTACTTCTAAACCATTGGAACACACGATCACGGGAGCCTCTAGAGTTGAGTTGTGACCATTTGTTTGTTTTTGCTTAGCATGTGTTTGAGTGTACTCATCATTTTGTTCCTTAAAAAAACAGGCATTGTGGCTGAAACCGGATGACCAGTTCTGCACTGAAATGTTAAGCTGGGCTCTAGTTGATGAAAGTCGAAGGAGCATTGACCCAAACTTCAATTTCGGTGAAGTTTGATTTGAATATGATGGTGCAACTTCATGTACTCTTCTGCAATATGGGTAGGTATGCTATGTACAGGCCACCAAGTATAGATCAACCTATCTATATGGTAAGCATTACTATGTACAGGCCCCAAAATATGTATCAATTTTGTTGTATAATCTCCAAGTATTAAATAACCTCATCCTAGGTGGACCAATGTTATAAAGGTAAATGTGCTAGAATGCAATTATTTAAAATTTTGGGTTAAGTTAGACAGCTTGTTTTGTATGTATGCTAACCTAAGTTGAAAAGTCTATTGCGGTCAGTTTTAGATAAATGCAAACAAAATTTACTGAGTAAATAAAAAATATTTGTTATATTTAGTATTTATGCAACAATGGTGAATTATGGAATAGTAAAATTAAGTGAAAATGTTTAGTAAATGAAATATGCATAATAAATTATATGAAATAAAAAATATAAACTTTCATATTTGTTTTTAATTTACAATTATTTTCTTTTGGGGAAAACACTCATGTACGATTTTCATTTTACTTTATAACATTTTTATAGAATAATACACATGTGCAATCCATCAACCATTTATATTTTAATGAAATCTTGGTTTTGAACAAAAATTAATGAAATCTAAGTATTTCCGTTCACAAAAGCCTCCAAATTTGGAGTGACTGTTTGATAAGTATTTCAGAAATATAATTTTTTATGGTGGCTGCTTGCTTCAATGCTTGGTAAGACGGTGATCTAGTAGCACATGCCTAGTCTGTTTCATGTTAGGTTTTCTTTAATTTTGTCTATTTTAGATTATTTATTCGGTGATTGAAAGAGTCATTTGTTAAGCCAATGTTGATCAATTGAAATATGAATCACGTGTATTTGTTCGTGTTTGTTCTTTCCAAAGTGCAAACCTTAATCTGGAATTCCGAATTCCTTTAAAATTTCTGTTTCTTGAAAATTATTTTTCTGAAAGGCATCTTAATATTTTTTTCTGGAAAAAAGGAGCTTAAATAGGTTCTGTTTGCAACTTGGATTTAAAGTGGTGGTTTAACTCATACTTTAATTATGAGATCGTGAATTCAATCATCATTTATCATTTATGAGAATAAAACATATTTTTGTAGATAATCATTTACTATTTAATGTGACCACTCACGACGAGAAAATTAGTTATTACTGTTGGTGGTGAGTACTCTAGTCTTTAAAAAAGCGCTTTAGATGAGTTCTCTTTAGCGACTTGGATTTAGGAATTCTCTTTACACTTTGCTTCAACAATATTTCCTCTGTTCTTTTGGTCTTGACCAAGGTATCCCACAGCCGATAGCCGTGAGATTAATCCCTCACCCCACGGTCAGCGCACTAAGCGGTAGGGGGCTGACAAATGAGATATTTCCTCAGTTCTAAAACTAACTACTATTGTTTCAATTTTTATATATTTTTCCAAAACTATTGTTGTTTTACAAGTCTAAAGCAGTTTATCTCATTGTATTTCATTCATAACCTCATTTAATATTATATCTCCTAATTACCACCTCATATTTTCACTATCATAATTTTCACAAATTAGTTGATCAATAATTCTCATTTGCAAAATCGCCACTTAACGTGGGGATACCTATTATTTATTTATGAGGTTGCCTAAATGACTAATGAGAAAATTTGAGTTAAATAACATATCGTCCAATCATACAGAAGATAAGTGAGTTGAAATTTCTATATTTTATTTATTAATTTATTCATAAAAAATCATATTTGTTCATAAAAAAATCATATTTGTTCATTAAGTTGTGGATTAATAATGTACACTGGTCATTTAGACACTCTTTATTTATATATTTGAAATTGTCATTTTCGGTGATGTCTCAAACTGGGACACTGCTTTATTAAAAAAAATAGAATGTCACAATTTTAAAAAATAGAATAGAAAATAAGAACTGTACCAAAAAGAAAGAATAGAAAATAAGAACACTACTTTAATAATACCCATAATCTTATACGAATCTTCAACTTTAAGCTAAACAATAGCATAGTCAAACAGGAACTTGTAATATATAACGGCCCCGTTTGGATAAACAGCTTAATTAAGCGCTTATCGTCATAAGCGCTTATCGTCATAAGCGCTTATTCATAAGCTATTTTTAAAAATTTATTGAAATAAATTAAAAATAAGCTGTGTATAAGCATAAGCTGTTTTTCATAAGCTATCCTGAGTAGCTTATGAAAATAAGCTGAAAATAGCTTATGACAGACCATAAGCTGTTTGCATAAGCTCTCCCAAACACTGGCATAAGAGCTTATGCTGTCAGATAAGCTCAAATAAGCTCTTCCAAACTGGGCAAACATATAAGTGCTTTACAAGCAAACGAAACAAGACTGAGTAGTAGCACAATCACTTTTCCCTCATTTATTCATTGGACCACACCTATCATAGGATTACACGAATAGTATCATTTTATTACAATCGAAATTCCATCAGCAATTCATGATTTGAAACATAAGCTAAGATCGAAAGATATATTAAGCTTTTACTAAACTATACTAATTATTTGGAGAAAGGACATGCTTGAGAAGTTGGTGTAGTTTTAGTGGGGTCCTCTGTGGCGGTCCCACTCGCAGGTAGAAGATCACCCAGCAACTCTGCTGGGTCGTAGTAGATCTCCACCTCCTCCACTTTCAGAGAGTTGTCAACCTGTCATAGGAGCCAATGGTCAAATAATTATGTTCATTTTATAATATATACTAGTTTGAAGCAAAATCTCATCATTAAGAATTTTATTTATATTCATGTGTGTTTTGGAGAGTGGAAAGTAATTAGAGAAAACTGAATTAAATAGGAGTATTCTTAAAAAAAATTATGATGTTTTGGCCCCTGATTCTATTTCTTTTGATTAATATATGTGCAAGTTCCTTTAAAATAAAAGAAAATTATGATATCTTAGTTCCTGAACCTATTTAATCAATGCTTGATATTTCCAATAATTAATATTAAATAAATTATTATTTTTATAAATAATCATTTAATTAATTTTCTATCAATAAGATTAATTTTAAAATTACTTAAAACTTAAAAATATATTTATATTTCATATATATATATAAATAAATTGATAATTTTATGGGAGAGATTCTTCTTTTAATTAGAGGCAGACAGAACATCATATTTCTCTAGTTTTCTGATTAATTATTTTCTTTTTCTAACTTGATTTATCCTAATAAACATAGATGAATCCAGTTAATTCTCAACTACATACCTTGAGAGTTCCCAAGCCATAGAACTCAACCATCTTCCCAGTAGGGGCATGTCCCTTGAAAGGACCTTCAAAGAATCCCCAGTGCCTAAACTTGTAAGCAATTTCAGGGGGTCCGGTATAAACTTTGATCACTTCCCATGCAAATCCACGAGGAAAAGCTGATCTGAAAGCTTCATGAGATGATTCAAAAGTCTCTTCTTCAGATTTGTAATACTTGAATTCTTCTGGTAGAGAGCTTTTTAGCAAAGCATTATAACTTCCTATGCTCAGAGTTTCCTCTGCAGATAACCCCTCCCTCCCTGTGGAAGAAAAGATGTTGAGATCTTTATTGAAAATAATTAATTCAAACCACAAATTTGTTGAGAAAGTCTCACGTTGACTAGAGATATATAGTTATATAAGTCCTTAGGGTTCTCCCAATCTAATTTTTCGGTTAGAGTTAGGCCTAACTCAAATTTTAAGTTGGTATCAAAGCTTACCTTAGAACTGTATATTGGAAATCACTTATATATGTACTATTGGAAAATGTTAATTCCTGCAAATTTACATACTTCAAATGTCTAATTCTAGATCCGAAGGGGAGTCTTGAGAAGTTTGGTACTACAGATGTGAAGAAGAAAAGGGTTTGAATATGTAAGAGTTGTTTTTTATTATACTGCAAATATTCCAAAAAAGAACCTAGGATGATGAGTTAGCCAATTCACCTGGAAAAAACAAATATAACCTCCAACTCTGAATTAAAGAAATTAAAATATTGAGGTTGTACTCTTATGCAGAAAGAAACTAAAATATTGAGGAGGTTGTTTTTATCTTTTGCAATCTTATTGGAAAAAGCAGAATCTCAAGAGTTCTGAAACTTCAATCCTATTACATTCAAAATCATGTGAATAGAGGACAATCAATTAGTCCAAAAAAAGTATACTCAAGTAAACTAATGGAAAAAAATCAAAAAATTAATCTGAGACATGTAGTTAATTACCATTAACAAAGAGCTTGAACTTTTCAGGATTTATGGTTCTGAAATCCTGCAAGCGGGTTTTGTGAGAAACCTCCATCTCCCATGATTTTATGGCGTTTTGCACTGTCTCCTCTAATGAACCTTTAGGCCATTCCTGCAAAATAAATAATGAAAATGCAAACTCATGAGTCATGAACACCATAGATCTATAATATAGAGAAGAGAGAAAATAAATAAAAGTGGATTGATGTGGGAGTATATATGGTAGTACTGCACCTTGGTTCGACCTTGTTCAAAAAGGTGGTTCACAACATCATAGGTGGGTGGTCCACCATGTCTCCAGTGGGTTGTGTCAGCCTCTTCATGAATGAAAGATCTGTATTTGTCTCCTGCAACTTCTTCAACGGAGGCTACTTGGCTGGCCATGGCAAATTATGGTGGAGCTTGTATTAAGAAGATGTTGATGATGATCATGGTCTACCACATGTATTTATAGACACCCTATGCCATGTCCTTATCTTGGATGTATAGATCATCAAGATAAGGGTGTTTGGCTATTTCTTATGTGCAATTAATTCAGTCATTGATGATTCTTAAATAAGTAAATCACAAGATGAAAATCAAATTTATGAAAAATAAAATAGAAATATTATTTAATTATTTAATTTTTGAGTTATGATATATACACATCTCTCCACTCTTTTTTCACCTTCATTTTCATCGTTTTCTTTTCTCTATCAATCAAATCATCTATCATATCTTTACTTTCTCTCTCCTTTATTCCTATATATCTCTCTCTTCATCCACCTCTACACACCTCAAAAGTAAGGTGTGGAGAGATTATTATTCTTTAATTTTTATGGTATTATTTAATTCATAATTTTTAAAGTAATAATTGAAACTCAACTTATTATAATTGATATTCAAGAAAAAAAGATAGAAAAGTGAAAATTCAATTAAAGATCGATGGTAAAATGTCTATTGAAAACAAGAGTGAAAATAACTGGGAACATCCACGAAGCAAACAGTGCCCGGTGCAGTAAAAAAACACGAATTATTGATGACTAAAGGCCGCCGGTAACGATGTAGAATCGCCAGTAATGAGAAAATATCGATGGGTAGCAATCTGTCATTAAATCACTTGTCGGTAATATTTAGCGATGACTAGAAACCATCGATAAGTTATCGTCGATCATAGTTGTCGGTACCTATCGGTAACTGACTGGCGGTCTTTCCTGCCGGTAAGCCAATGAGGGTTTAGTTTGTCGGTAAAATAAATAAATTTTAATTCTTTACACCGTTCATGACAATAATAATAGATTCTAGTACCAACGGGCATAACCGTCGCTAAAGACATTGCTAAACAATATATAGATTCTAGTGTTGACGGCTTGAGCCATCGGTAACATCTCAAAAAATGGACGGAAGAATTTAATGCTTCAAATGAGACCCACGAAATGTTTGTTAAAGTGGACGGTGAAATTATTAGCGGTTAGGATAACAAACATAACCGTCGTAAGAACCATCTAAAACTTTTTCTCAATGACCATCATGAGTAACTTAGACAACCGCTTATTCAATAAAACAAAGATTCTTATTAAACAAAGGTTCCAAAAAAAGAACCTAGGACAACTATGATGAGTTAGCCAATTCTCATGAAAAAAACAAATATGAACCTCCAATTCTGAATTAAAAAAAGTAAAATATTAAGGAGGTTGTACTCTTATTGGAGAAAGAATTAAAGTATTGAGGAGGTTGTCTTTGACTTCTGCGATCTCTTATTAAAAAAAGCAGAACCTCAAGAGTTCTGAATCTTTAATCCTATTACATCCAAACTCATGTGAACAAAAAACAATCAATTAGTCCAAGGAAAATGTATTCAATTAAACTCAAGATGGAATCAAATTTTATGAAAAAATACAATAGAAATATAATAAACTATTCAATTTATAATTTTTTAAGTAATAATTGAAACTCAACTTATTGTTATTTTATGTAAACTTTTATATTTGATAACTGAGATTCAACAAAAAAAATTCCCGATGATCGCTCAAGTGGTAAGAGTCGAGTGACATATGGGCTGGGGAGAGGAAGGTTTAGCGATCGATCCCTGGAGGGTGTAATTTATATTTTTAATGTATTAAAAAAATACTTTATTTGAACAGAGAAGTGGAAATTCAATTAAACATCAGTGGTGAAATGTATGATTGAAGAAAAACACGAATTATCGACGGTTAAAGGTTGTCGGTAAGGATGTAGAACCGTTAGTAATGAGAAAATACCAACGACTTTCTAGCAGCTAACAATCCGTTGTTAAATCACTCATCGTTAATATTCACCGACAGTTTCTGGGAAACCGTTGGTAAGTTACCGCCAACCATCATCGCCTTTAAGTTACCACCGGACATATTCGTCAAACTTACCAAGGTTTAGGCCGTCAGTAACTTGTTTTCTCTGACAAAGAAGTGTCTCCTTTACTAGGGAAGAAAGTGCATTACCAGTGGATGAATAATATTTAATTTTAATAATTTGCGCTCTTCATGACAATATAATAGATCCCTTCATCCAAATTCCATATGAATGCATATGGTTTTGAGTATCAAAAAATAGTGGCTGTCAATTAGACAATTACCAAATTATGAAAATCAGTAGAATTTTACAAACTAAAATTTTTAACACTCTAATAATTTTCACCTTTTGATAAGTACCTTATTGATAACTACACAATTATCTCATTATTACTGTAAACACAAACATTTATATGAAATATTTATAGACAATAGGATCGAAAATATTATCATGAATGAGCGCAACGAATTAAAAATAAAAAATTTTACAATTGAAAACACAAATTATCCATAGTAAAGAAGGTATTTTTTTCCGTCCCTAATTAACACACGAATTATAACATTTGAATAAATAACAAATAATATTCCACCCTCATAAACATATTAATTTCACATAAAATACTACATATAAAACATAAACTACAAAAATAAAGTTCAACTAATCTCAATGAAGCTCAATAAAATTCCCACAAGAATTAAAAATACTACAAAATAAAAAATAAAAAATAATACCATAAATAATAAAAACAATGAAATATTTTTATCGAAAGCAATAAAAAATATTGAATTATAAGAAGATGAAGGAACTGAGAGAAAAGAAGCGAGAAGGTGTGAGTGAAAGTGATGTGCAACACTCATATATATAGGATACCGACGGTATTAGTCACTCTAAAGTCATTGGTAAGATATATAAAGATTCAAGTACCAACAGTTTGATATGTCGGTAACATCTCAGAAAATGGGCGGGAGAATTTAATGTTTTGAATAAAACTCGCGAAATGTTTGCCAAAGTGGGAGGTGGAATTACCGATGGTTAAGACTGTCGAAAAATCCATCGGAACCTGTCGGTGGAATTACTGACGAACATAGCCTTTGTAAGAACCATCAAAAGCTTTCCATCTAACTGTTTCGTGTGAAAAAATATTTCTCATAGATGATTTCGCCCACCACCCAGAACCTTTGTTTATATGAGACGCCATCACCAAAACCAGAGCCTCGCAATGCTACAATATTTTGGCACACAAAGCTAGGGTATGCATTCTTAAGGACCATCAAGAAAATCACTAACACATGATCTTGATTAGACTAAATACTGGAGAGCACTTCATATGAATTATGGAAAGGAATGTAACTCAACATTTCTTACTTCGATCCCATTGGATACCAATGCTATATTCTCAACAAAAAGCTCAACTTGTTGAAGTGGAACAAAAGACAGCTAAAGACTTCCATGCAAGCATTTGGTTTGTGATCACTGCTCTTGAAGACCCTCTTTATGATGCATCCAATCAAAGGCTTCTGCAATCACAAAACCTAGATTCTGCTACGCCCATATTATCTTAGCAACTATTATTTTTTGGTGAGGAGATTTGTAGAGCAACACACGTCTCTTAAAGATTTTGTGTTTAAGGGGACGTTTGTAACAGTTTAAACTGTCAATCCAACACACTTTCAACCCATCTTAAGCATAGTCGGGTGGGTTGACCCGCCAACAAAAGCGAGTTGAGATATCCAATCTACCTTACTTAAGGGTGAGTTCGCTAATTGATCAATCGGGTTAGTATGTTAGGCGGAGTGGGTTGATGAGCACTCGACCTACTCCGCCCGATGAATTAAGTGGGTTGACTCGGCTCGACTCCAATTCATCATCCCTGAATTTGAGTAAGAAAATAGTTGTGGATACAAATAGATTGATGAAATGAAATCTTTGCAAACATCACCCCGCCTTATGCTATGGTCAACTCTTTCATTCCCTTCCTTGTCCTCTCCCTCTTCCTTCTCCATTTCCCTCTCTATGCCGCAAACTTCCACAAGCTCAACCAACTCCAACCAGATTTTCTCGCTGAAGCCACATCCTCTGACGACACAGCACCACCAACTGAGTACTTTGAGGTAACCAGACCCATTGAACTCCCCGAAACAAAACCTTGTTCATACAACGTTCTCCACCATGATTTTGCCTACACATATGGCAAACCCCCAGTTCTTGCAGATTACACCCCTCCCTCTCAGTGCCCATCACAGAAATTCTCCAAGATCGTTCTTGAGTGGAAGTCAACGAGTAAAGGAAGGCAGTTTGATCGCATTTTTGGTGTGTGGCTTGGTGGGGTTGAGCTACTCAGAAGCTGCACAGCAGAGCCAAGAGCTACTGGAACTGTTTGGACAGTTCAAAAGGATATCACAAGGTACCATTCTCTTCTATTGAGTAACCAAACACTTGCTGTTTATCTGGGCAATATTGTTGATAAAACATATACTGGGGTTTACCATGTTGATATCACTATCCATTTTTACCCTGATGTTGAGTCAAAGTTTGCTGGTTTAGCATCTGGGAGTGGTTTCCCTGCGGATTTGATCTTGCCCATTTCGAGAAACCTTCGATTGAATGATGGGTTGTGGTTCCCTATTGTGAATTCTTCTGATGTAGGCTTGAAGGAGTTTAAGGTCCCTCAAAATGCTTATAGGGCTGTGTTGGAGGTTTATGTTTCATTTCATGAGAATGATGAGTCCTGGTATGCCAATCCTACAAATGAATATCTTTCTGTGAACAATCTTACTGATGCACCTGGGAATGGTCCATTTAGGGAGGTTGAGGTTACTCTTGATGGGAAGGTTGTTGGTGCAGTTTGGCCTTTTACTGTGATTTATACAGGAGGGGTCAATCCTCTCTTGTGGAGACCTATTACTGGGATAGGCTCATTTGATCTTCCATCCTATGATATTGAGGTTACACCCTTTTTGGGGACTATATTGGATGGACAAACCCATTCATTGGAGTTCAGTGTGACTAATGCGTTGAATGTTTGGTTTATAGATGCTAATTTACATCTTTGGTTGGACACAAAGAGTAGTAGAACCGAAGGAGAACTTGTGAGTCTTATTGACAAACCTTTGGTTGAATATCTAGTATCTGATATCAAAGGTTTAAACGGAACATTCTGGACTAGGGCACAGAGGTCCATTTTGTCTACTGGATGGGTAAAATCCTCCTATGGCAATATCACAACCAGTTTAGTACAAGATTTTGTTTTCCACAATAAATTGGTAATGGGGAAGAATGGGCGTAAGCAAACTGTGAAGCAAACGATTTATTTCAATGACACTGTCCATGCTAAACTTCCATCACCCCTTCTTGATTCTATTGAGGAAACACACAGAAAATTTTCCCTGTATTTGGCCTCAGATGAATTGGATCAGGATAATGATACTTATTTATCTGTTGAAAATGTTACACTGGGATTTGAAGAGAACAAGTCTAAGAGTGGAGATTTTGGATTTTCAAAGAGCTCTCTCAAAAACATGCAGGATGGCCAGGGCACTATGGTTGTTAGAAAGAATTTGGTTCTTAAGGGACAGGGTGAAACACATCAAGATTATGGATACACAAGCACTGGATATTGCTATTCTAGGAAAGTTGGCAGCTCAAATTACACAATTCTATATGATAAAATCAGAAATTCATGCCAGAAAAGAAGTCACCCTCATTTTGGCCTTAATTTTATGAAAAAGTTGCCCATTATGCTCTAGGGTCCTTTCTTATAGGAAAAGAGAAGTTAACTCTCCGTTGCTTGGTTCTTCATGTTCTTCCTTTTTATAAAGGTTCCTTTATAGTCCAATCTCGAACATTAGTTCTGTGCTGCCTGTGTTAAACTGTTGTCATTTCGCAACTGGGATTTGTGAGTCTGATTTTTATTTTATTTTTTTCAACCTATGTGTAATAATCAAATTATGATCTCATTTCTTCTGCCACTTACTAAAACATGATTGGTTCTCAATAGATTTTGTATGTCTTAAAAAGGTTTTGCTTGTATAGTTTTGCATAAGGAACAGTCCGGTTACTGGCTGGAGCCCGTTCTATTTAAATTGTAGTTTCTCCCCTGCTTTTATTTGTTCCCATGCCCCTGTATAAGTGTTTTAAGGTTGGCATGATGCTCTAAATCTGACTTTATCAAAGGTTGTCTTCGAAGTATCTTCTTGGAGGTGAAAGGAATCATTTCGAGGATAGAAGAGGATTTGGAGAGCCGTGGTTGTATAGATTATCGAAGAGACTTCTTATTCTGTTAGAGGAGAAGTGCTGGTAGTAGTAGGTTTCGTCATCGTGGTGATTAGGAATGAAGCTTTGAATAAATCATCACTGTGTATTCTCCGGTGAAAACCCATAGATTAATTTGAAGGTGAATCAATGAAGAAGCTAACAGTTCCAACTCCAATAATGGCAATGACCCGAGAATCAATCAGGTAAACCACATTTCCAAGAACACTTTATTTGTTCATTCATAGAACATGTTAGAAATCACATATCCTAGCTGTTTCTATGATTCTATTTCTGGTCACAATATTTTTTTTCTTCTTTTATATTTGGCTTCTCTGCTTGACGCTTGAACTATTTACACAATTGATGAAACGAAACTTCTAAACATTTAGAAAATCACTAGTGCATACTGCCATTATGGGTTAATTTTCTACTTGTATTAGTTGGTTTTCTTTTATTATTTATTTTTTCCTTTGTAGGATTCAAAAGTGGGACAATGGTGCATGCTGCTGCTCTCACTAGAGTCTAGAGGAAGATGTTTGTATGATTTTAAGAAAACACAAAACATGTATCATTGTACAAGAGATATGCTGATGTTAATACCTCTTGAACATGCAGTTTTCCTACTTGTTGACTCTGATTACTTTGTTTTCTTAGGTTTATCTTACCTTTAACATTAGTTGATTATTACTATATGCATGAGTAATAGCAGAACACAAGTATATCAGAAATCCTAGTATTAAATCTGAAGAGAAGTGAAGATAGTTAAATCCTGATCTAAGACGAAAAATTGCATCAATTGATGATAATTGTGTTGACTATGATCTCCAATTAGTAAAGCTGGGCCAACTTGAAACTTGAAAGCCAATGGTTTCTTATTCCTGAATGAGTTCATGCTTGGGCAGTGTTAAATATCCGTGTCCCACTGTTATGCTGAAGTTGCTCAAGCAGCAATTCAACATTTAATTATAAATGAAACCCCTTGGCCTGCATTATTTGTGCTTTCAATTTTCAAATGGTTCATTGATTTTACATAAAGTAAATAGAAGTGGATAGCACCTTTGATATTTCAGTAAAGGAAAAGTTTGGCTTGATAGTAATTGAAAGCAAGCGTTTTGAATTTTGAAAAAGATAAGCACAAATTGTCACCTGAAAGCAATCTTCGAGTCTCCAATTTTTTCCTAGCATCCCACAAAATCAGTGTTCGATGATTTATATCCGATTGAGTGATCTGGCCTCCAGCAAGTGCATCATGCTTATAAAACATGTGCTCGTAGGTCGACGTCACCACAATCACCATCCCAGGGTTCTTCACTTCAGTAATACTAATATAATTATGCTTATACAAACCTATTCAAGCAAAAACTTTACAGGACATGTAAATTTTATTGGAAACTGATCATGTTTTAATATACGGCAAGAACAAATGAGATCATAATTTTATTATTACATATAGGTTGAAAAAAGGGAAACAGAATTACAAATCACAGTTGCGAAATGACAACAGTATGACATAGCCAGCACAGAACTTTATAAAAAGGAAGAGCATGAAGCACCAAGCAATGGAGAGTTAACTTCTCTTTTCATATAAGAAAGAACCCTATAGCATAACGGGCAACTTCTTGAACAAATTAAGGCCAAGACGAGGGTGACTTCTTTTCTGGCATGAATTTCTGATTTTATCATATAGAATTGTGTAATTTGAGCTGCCAACTTTCCTAAAATAGCAGTACCCAGTGCTTGTATATCTATAATCTTGCTGTGTATCACCCTGCCCCCTAACAACCAAATTCTTTCTAACAACTATAGTACCCTGGCCATCCTGCACATTTTTTAGAGAGCTCTTTGACACTCCAAAAGCTCCACTCTGAGACTTGTTCTCATCAAATCCCAATGTAACATTTGCAACAGATAAGTAAGTATCGTTATCCTGATCTAGTTCATCTGAGCCCAAGTAGAGGGAAAATTTTCTGTGCGTGTCCTCGACAGAATCAACAAGGGGTGATGGCGGTTTAGCATGGACAGTGTCATTGAAAAAAATCGTTTGATTCACAGTTTGCTTATCCCCATTCTTCCCGATTACCATCTTATTGTGGTAAGAAAAATGTTGTACTAAACTGGTTGTGATATTACCATAGGAGGATTTGACCCATCCAGTAGACAAAATAAACCTCTTTGCACTAGTCCAAAATGATCCATTTAAACCATTGAAGTCAGATACTAGAGATTCAACCAAAGGCTTGTCAATCAGATTCAGGAGTTCTCCTTCTGTTCTACTACTCTTTGTGTCCAACCAAAGATGTAAATTAGCATCTATAAACCAAACATTCAGTGCATTAGTCACACTGAACCCAAATGAATGGGTTTGTCCATCCAATATAGTCCCCAAAAAGGGTGTAATCTCAATATCATAGGATGGAAGATCAAATGAACCTATCCCAGTAATGGGTCTCCACAAGAGAGGATTGACCCCTCCTGTATAAATCACAGTAAAAGGCCAAACTGAACCAACAACCTTCCCATCAAGAGCAACCACAACCTCCCTAAATGGTCCATTCCCAGGTGTACCAGTAAGATTATTTGCAGAAAGATACTCATTTGGAGGATTGGCATACCAAAACTCATCACTCTCATGAAATGAAACATAAACCTCCAACACAGCCCTATAAGCATTTTGGGGTATCTTAAACTTCTTCAAGCCTACATCAGAAGAATTCACTATAGGGAACCACAACCCATCATTCAGTGGAAGGTTTCGCGAAATGGGCAAGATCAAATCCGCAGGGAAACCATTCCCAGAAGCTAAACCAGCAAACTTAGACTCTATTGGATAAAAATGAATAGTGATATCAACATGGTAAACCCCAGTATAAGTATTATCAACAAGATTGCCCAGATAAACAGCAAGTGTTTGGTTACTCAATAGCAGAGAATGGTACCTTGTGATATCCTTCTGAACAGTCCAAACAATCCCAGTGGCTCTTGGCTCTGCAGTGCAGCTTCTGAGAAGCTCAACCCCACCAAGCCAAACACCAAAAATGCGATCAAACTGTCTTCCTTTACACGTTGCCTTCCATTCAAGGACGATTTTGGAGAATTTCTGTGATGGGCAGTGAGAGGGAGGGGTGTAGTTTGCAAGAACTGGGGGTTTGCCATATGTGTAGGCAAAATCATGGTGGAGGACATTGTACGAACATGGTTTTGTTTTGGGGAGTTGTATGGGTCTGGTTACCTCAAAATACTCAGTGGGTGGTGTTGTGTCGTTGTTTGAGGATGTTGTTTGAACGAGAAAATCTGGTCGGAGTTGCTTGATCTTGTGGAGATTTGCTGCAGAAAGAGGGAAATGGAGGAGGAAGAGGGAGAGGACAAGGAAGGGAATGAAAGTGTTGTCCATGTTTTTGTTGCTTAAGAGTGTGGGGTGATGTTTGCTAAGATTTTGCTTGCATCAACATATATTTCAATTTTCAAGCCATTTGAAGTTGTGATTACTCAATGCAAAAGATCATATCCAAGCAAAGCAATGCTCTAGCTTCTAGGTTCAATCGACAAGCATTTATTATCTTGGACATTGTATACCTATACAATGAATATAATTTATATTTTTGGTGACTTAACTAATAGGGATAAAAGTACCCATTGAAGCAACTAAAAATAAAACGATATTCTTCTTTATTTGAAGAAAAAAAATTGGAAGTAGTTAAAACTTTAGAGTTTAGATTAAACAAATTCTATCTTATAAATAAAAAATTAACAATTTTTGTTTGCAAATGAAATTAATTCTTTATTCCATTCGTCCTTTTTCGATAAAGACATTGTCAATCATGAAAAAAAAAAATATAAATATCATTTTACCACTTTTTATAAGATTTTTATGATCATATTGCAGTTTAAATAAACAAGAAAGATTCTTTTTCTTTATTACAAGAGAATTAAAATAGTTTTCCAAAGTAACCAAAAGAGAAGAATTAATACATCTTTTATCACAAAAAAAGTTAGCTAGTTGTTAGAGGATAGTGGATACATAATAAGGGATTTAAGAGTAAGATTTGGTTCTTTAAAGTGATGTAAAAAGAAACGGAGACACAAGTCTCTTAGAGGAACCGAACCCATAGCATTGGGTGAACAAAACAATAACCCAATTGTAAAAAGAAACCATCGGACGAGAAGTCTCCCTCACTCACAATCATGTTTCTATCAATTTCCCCTTTACAAATAGTAGAAATTTCGACTAGTCGGACGAATAGTAACCATTCCTATATTGAACTTCAATACACCATTTTTGGAGGAATCATGGCACCCCGATTTTAAAGTGTTGCCATCTGATCTGGAGATTTGGTTCGAGCTGTAGGATTGCTTTCTTTGCATACGCTGGCCAACCTGCCTACAATAAACCTTTCCTCGGACCCCGAGCATGGCGAGAACATTATAATATCATACACTGCTTTTGTTGTAGCAGAACATGTCAAGAATCCAAGGTTCGGTTTAAGACTGATATCTGACCCGAGTCCCCATTTAACAAGAAAACTTCCAGCGGGACATATGGAGAGGATATGGATGCACCAAACCTGTAGGTGGGTTGCAACATCTTGCTACCTTTAGCACATGGAATCGTTCTAAGTCGTGGCCCAGTTCTCATTTGCCAGATCTGCAGGACAATATCAATCACGATTCAAGAATTAAAAATCTACAAGTGAAAGCAAGTATGCCGGTAGAAGGCTTGTTCAGCTTTTTGTGCATAGTAATTGCAGTAAATAGCAGCAAACATTAGAAGAAGCTGTCATATCATTCTAGTAATAATTGCATTAAAGGATTTCAATGGTTTTATCAAAGAGGTGGAAACGTTTAGTTCACACGTAATGTAAGGTAAGAGACATACCTCAATAATTCCTTTTCTTGGTGCATGAATAGCCAAACACAAGCAGTAATCACTCTTCATTGGTTCATAATAAGTAGAGCTTGACGATGCAGTATCTTTATTCACCAACATCTCCATGAATAGACAGCTGGCATCCCTATATCCCTGGAAAATTACTAATTCAATATTAAGTGAATAGAACGGTTATTTTATTTTGACTTCAGGAGAGATAGTCAGGGCCAAAAAGATGAAGAGAAAACCTTCCATAAGCGCACCACCACAAGTGCTTGTGTATCAAGCAGCAATATGCGACCAAGAGAATCAGTTATAGCAGCCAATGTACCACTTGGTGATAAGGTAAGCTTCTCACCTTTCCTAGGGTGATCTTTTAAACACGTCAAAGGTGAAGCTGCGTTGAAACACGAACACAAAAGTCAGATAATGGGATTTGAATTTAGAAATGGAGGACAACAACACTGCATTTTATCTATTGATGAAGTCCAGTTGGTCCAGCTATATCTTTTCTGCTAACAATGTCTGATGGTTTTTTCTATTCAAAGACACTCATAATGAGCTTCTTAGGATCACTAAACATCAACTCCACTCATGTGTTGATAATCTGCCAAAAAGAAACAACAGATAGAAAGAGAGAGGTGTTGTAAAATGGTTAATCTGATTTGTGTTAGTCCTACCTCGAGCAAATGGCTGAGGCTTCTGATCTGATTTCCTTGGAGATTTCTTTGGAGAAGCCGGTTCACTTCGCCAAATCAATTTAGAAAAAGAAGCTACTGTGGAAAATGCTGCAGGCACTACTTTAGACAGGATAGCCCCCACTAATGACCTGCCTTTGTCCTCAGAAAGTCTTCCAAAAGGATCAAATAAAACTTGGTCAATACAATATTATGACAATAAAAATGATTTTTGAGAACATATCAATAAAGAAGTAACATAAGCAATATCTAACAATCATACCTGTAAGCTGAAATCACAGCATCCTCTCCAACAGCCACTGCACAATAATAACGTTGACTTGACTGCCCAACAATAAAAGCAGCTGAATTCAAATACCAGAAATAACTTCAGATATCATCCATTATCTAGGGTTCAAACAGCCACAATCATATAGCAAAGAAAACTCATGGTAGGACAGGTGAAACCGAGAAAAACAAACCATACAACATAATAAAATACTACAGATTGATCAAACTTAGTATCATTTCAGGGTTCAGATCATAAACTTTTCAGTAGTTTATAGGAATTAACCCGAGTAGAGCTTTGCAGGAAGGAAAATTAAACTTTAGAAAGCCTACAAACACCTGGAAGGAGTAAATGATTGAATGAAAGAGAAAAGAAAAGTTACTTCACACTTTACAAATTACACGTTGACGAGAGATATTTACAAGATTTGCTAATAGTTTCTTCCTTTTCTTGTTTTCAATTGTTTAGATTACATGAATTGGAATACAAGGAAATGTGACTAGAATGGCAGTCATAATATAATATAACTATATAAGTATTTAAAAGATTTTACCTGCTGTTCCATCAGTGGTGGAGGCATTATCCCAGTGATTGCGGCATCAGCACAAGTACCATACTTGCCAACATTCCACACCTGGTAAGGTAATTTCACATGGGAATGTTCAAAATCCTCTGAATCTTCCCTCTTTGGCTTTTGATTCCATAACTGAGATTGCGATTCTTCAAACCATTTCTGCAGCATATTCTGCATTTCAACATTGCAAAGCCTTCTATTAGACTCACAATCAGCCACCACCATAATCCAATATTCAGACTACACCTTTCAAATCCACATCAATTAAAAATCCTACTAAATATACAGCATGCCAAATACCTAAAAGTAAAAGAAATAAACAAAGGCATTCCAAGTTTTACATTTCCACCCAAGTTTACCTGAATATCAGAGCTATCAAAACGGGCAATCACACCAGGCATAATGAGACAAAACTCTTCTGAAGAAGAGTCTTGAATCAAATCTTTCTTCGTTCCGCGAACTCTCAACTTCAAAACACGTCCAGGATAAATCATCTACACAGGAAAAATCAAATTGAACCTATTATCAATTACCATCATGCATGCACAAAAGTACAAATAAAGCCACAACAACAACAACAACAAAAGCCTTATCCCACTAAGTAAGGCCGGCTACATGGATCACACTACGCCATGAATGAAGTCGGCTATACGGATCACACTACACCATAAATGAGGTCGGCTATATATGGATCACACTATGTCATAAGTGAGGTTGGCTATATGGATCACACTGCGCCATAAGTGAGGTCGCCTATATGGATCACACTACGCCATAAGTGAGGTCGCCTATATGGATCACATTCACACTATGCCATAAGTGAGGTCGGCTATATGGATCACACTACACCATTGAGCTCGATAAAAAACTAAATTATGAGGGATATTATTGATAACGAGATCATTTACGTCGAATCTTCCATATGAATCGAACAAATAAACCCAATTCTCATAAATTTCTAGGGATTATCAAAATTCACGAGCTGAAATTGAAAGCTATATCTATCTACAATTTTCACCTGCCTATGAATCAATTCACCGCGCAAGGAGTAAACAAGCAAGTAACCAGAGGAAGTTCCGGCGACGATGACACGAACGTCGTCGAAGACCAACCACTCGACGGCGGAGATGGATTCGGCATCGATGGGGGACAATTCGGGTCGGATCTTGACCCGAGATGCATCGGGATCGGACCAGGAGAGAACGAGGATTGAGATGCGGTTGGCGAGGAGGAGAGAGTGGGTGTCGAGGGCGGTGAGGAGATTCGGGTTGTCGACGAGCCAACCGGGTTTTCCGGCTCCGAGATCCGCCAAATCGTCGCATGCTATGCATCCCAAATTCGTCTTGTATGATCGTCTTGCCATTTTGTGTGTTTCTTTCTCCAATGATTCTTCTTCCCTGCAAAATGAAGGGGAAAAGTACTAGTTTCACAATGGCTAGTTATTTGAATAGTATTTATTTATTCACGCTTCATTTTCTCTTCAATCTCACGCTTCATTTTCCGTACGTTACATCTCATGGAACCTAATATGGTGGCGGATGCTTTAGCGAAATATGTAACTAGAACTAATTGTAGTTAGCGTGTGTCTCGCTACTTACCAACTAGTGTGGTGCCCGTCCTTTACCGGTATATGTGTCCTAAGTTACTTTTATATACCGCAAAATAAATTGGTGAATGTAATTTTAAAAGTAATATATCACAAATACAAATGTCATATTACTTTTTAAATAATACCGTAACATTGTATTAGTGGAATCACTTTTATAATAAAGTAATTTCACATTTAATAATCGCGGTATATTGTTGCAGCTCATATTTTTGTTATGCAAACCAATTTGTGTAATTTACATATTCATTCTGCAAATTAAACAGATGCAATTTCGTTAATTACCGCATTTTTACCGTATACAAAATTGTCATTCCACACTTTAAGTGCGGTATGCCTTTTTTCTTCTTTCATACTAGTATAAAACATAAACCATGCCTCCAAAATTCAGATAACCATGACAATCTAAACTTATTCAGTTAAAAATGGCTTAATTGTACTTTTGGTCCCCCAATTTTGGCCTTCCTGTAAAAATCGTCCCCAAACTTCAAAATTAGCAAAAAACGATCCTGAAGTTTACACCCGGTTGCAAAATTGGTTTTCCGTCCAAAATCTAACAGATTGCTGACGTGGTATTATTTAATAATATTTTAATTTAGAGAATTAATAAAATAATAGGCTTAATTGCACTTTTGATCCCCCAACTTTGACCTTCTTGCGAAAATCGTTCCCAAACTTCAAAATTAGCAAAAAAACGACCCTGAAGTTTACACGCGGTTGCAAAATTGGTTTTCCATCCAACTTCCGTCCAAAATCTAACAGATTTTTAAAATGTAAAATATTCTGAAACCTTTAAAATTGTTCTTCATCTTCATCTTCTTCCTCTATTATCTTCATCCCCTACAAACTCAAAAACCCAGAAAAAAAAAAACCCCTTCATCCACAAACCCAACATACCCTACAAACAACTGCCTTTACCACCCACGGAGTACAAGTGGAAAGGATTTTCTAAACAAGAAAGAAACACTTAGTCCCACCACATGACACAACAAGGACCGTGTAACTTCCACACTAAGAAGAAAAAAGCAAAGGATATAGGAACAATCTGCAGCAATCCAAAAGCATTCCAAATCTGATATCAACATAGCAGCATAGCCATCCAACCACAACAACAAAGATCTGTAGCTACAATATCATCATCTATGCTTTTGCTTCTTTCTCAATTTCTGGGTCTGTAGCTTGAATCACACCTTGAGGTTTCCGGGTCGAGGAATAGAAGATCGGAATCGCACCTCTCCCCAAGCTCAAACAATCCCTCTAACTCGCACTTGGCCAAACGCACGACATGTGTGAAACACGAACCAAATTTGGGCGTTTTGTGGGGTACGAAACAGAAAAACGATGCGAATAAGAGGGCGAACCAGGGGTTGCGCAGCTCGCTGACAGAGCATGGAGGTCGGAGTGGAAAGAGCGGCGATCGACGTGAGCGGCGACGTTGGCTTGCGAAGGTGGTGGCGCTGGGTAGAAGGAGGATCCTTCCTGCATTGGCTAGCTTGCAGAGCTTTCTTCTTAATTGAGTGATTATTTTTTTTGGGTTTTATTATTTTGGCTTAATTGCACTTTTGGTCCCCTAACTTTGGCCTTCCTGCAAAAATCGTCCCTGAACTTTAAAATTAGCAAAAAACATCCTCAACGTTTACATGCGGTTGCAAAATTGGTCTGTCGTTAGACTTCCAGGATCCCCCTAATATGCACAAGTTTTCTCCTTGTGTAACTTTACACAAGGCCGGTTCAACCGGATTAGTTTTTTTAAATAATATTTTAATTAAAAAATATGATTTATTATCTTAACCTCAAATTATTAGCCCCAATTATCAGCCCTAAATTATCATCTTCGTTCTTCATCTCACTGTAACCAAAAACAGCTTCGTTCTTCATCTGCATAAAGATTTCAGATCTGCCTCCGTCTCAAGCCCTCCTGCCGCCGTCTTTCATCAAGGGAGAGTGAACCATCAAGATCCACCTTCTCCTCCTTCACCCCAAATTTCTCCCTTCATTTCACGTTCACATAGAAAAAAGAAAAAAGGAACCACCTTTTCTTTTGATTCACCTCTCGGAACGGAACACAGTGTCATGTTCCGCGCGAGCAACAACCCGTGAACGAGTACCGGTCGCTGTCCACGCTGTTCCCCTTTTTATGGGCCGCCGGAGACGTCGTCGGCACCTCCCTCCTCGCTGTCATGGGCCTCTCCTTCGCCGTCGAAGAGAGTGAATCAGATGGGGACGCTCTAACGGTGTTGATGCCCAGATCTAGAAGAAAGCTTCAATCCCAACCACCACTTCTTGTTACTGTATTCAGGCAAGATCTGGGTTTCCCCCTTTTTGAATCTGGGTTGTTCTTCATCCACCCACCTACAGAAAGATCAGAGGAGAGTGAATAACATGTTCCAGATCTATTTTGTTGGTGATGGTAACGAATTTGGTGATGTTATGTTCTAGATCTGATGGAGGCTGTGTTTATCAGATCTATTATGTTGGTGGTGGTGACAGATTTGGTGATGGAAGCCATGTCCATCCACGTTAATTTTTAAAAATCTGAACATGATTATAAATTTTGACGAATCTTTTTGGTGATTTATGAGTTTAGGTGTGAAGGCTAGACTGAGTCTTTTTTTTTTTCCAGAAGGTGATGTTCTTCTATGTGGTCATGTCTTCCACAGCACATGTTTACTTGCAGAGCTCATTGATCCTCCTTGCCCTCTATGCCTTAGCCATTAGTAGGGATATTCATCCTCCTCATTTCAAACACTCATCAAATTTGATTATTAATCATATGAACAAAAGAAAAATTAACACAACTTATCAGTGGGGATAAGCGCTGAGGCATTTTCTGGGTTCCCGTAGAAATTGGTGATGGGTTTGGGGTTGGGCTATCTAAATTTAATAATCTGGGGTCAAATTAAAAAAATCACATTTACAATTAATTAAAATAGAGAAAAATCGGTTCACCCATCAAAATGGGTTAAACCGGCCTTGTGTAAAGTTGCACAAGGAAAAAACTTGTGTATATTAGGGGGATCCAGACTTCCATCCAAAACTTAACGGATTTTGGGTTAAAAAATGAATTAAAAAATAAAAAAATGAAACCCAACAACCTTCATTCATTATTCATCTTCTTCAAACATCTTCTTCTTCATTTTCATTCCTCTCATTTGAATAAAATCAACGAAACTACAGAAGACAAGTTTAAATGCTACAAGAATTCCAATATAACTATTTCAATTTCAATGCCAAAATCACAGCCACCTTACACCTGATGTCATATATTTCAACAAAGCCACCTACCCCTGCAAAAGAAGATCCCCTCGAGAGCATGAGATTGCAGATCAAATCCCAGAGGACAAACAATACAAGCCACTACTATTATTCACAAGCAAACAACAGCCACATCACCCCACCACTCTCAACCCAACCCAGAATTCAAGAACCCCACCCCACCCCAACCCCAACCCCAACAACACAAACACTGCAACAACAACGACATCAACATCAATAACAACGGTAGATCGAGCGATGGGTTCAATCGATTCAGGGCTTCAATAGACTCTGGGTTGCACATGAAGATCGACCCACTTCTCTGAGTCTCCCGTCGTTGACGTCCTGTGAATCCCTCACTGCTGACGTTCAATCTCCTTTCTTGGTTGGCGAAGCTCTAACCACCGCCGCGACGACCTTTCGCATAGATCTGAAGATTTGAAAGGAGGATAAGGAAGATGAGGAGTTGAGGGAGTGCTGGGGTGGATTTCGTTCTCGATCTGGGGTTGTGAGAGGGAGTGGTGGGGTGGGTTTCGCTGGATTTGGATTTCTCGATCTCTCCCTCAAACGTCCCTATCGTTTGATTTCTTTGATGGTGATGGAAGACGGAGATGAAAAGATAGAACTGGTGGAAGAAGCGAAAGTTGATGATGGGAGAAAATTGGATTTCCAATGTTGTGCATGAGCAAAATCTACTAGAAGGTGAAAGAGATAGAGGTTCTAGAAGTAATTTTCTAGTGGGTTTCTTTTGCTTAATGGAAAGTTTAGGATGAATATGATGAATCTATGGATTTTTCTTGGCTTTTCATAAGAACATGATGTGAAGATGATGAAGAATTGAAATATTTCCTATGTGTATTGATGGAGAGCTTCAAATTTCTAGGTTTCTTGTTTGATTGATGTTCAGGAAAAAAAAAGTTGAAGAAGATGATGAAGAACGTCATGAATTTCCTGGGTTTCATTTTTTTTAATTTTTAATTCCTTTTTTAACCCTGAATTCGTTAAGTTTTGGATGGAAGTCTAACGGAAGACCAATTTTGCAACCGCATGTAAACGTTGAGGATTTTTTTTGCTAATTTTGAAGTTTGGGGACGATTTTCACAGGAAGGCGAAAGTTGGGGGACCAAAAGTGCAATTAAGCCTATAACATAACTAGAATATAAGTGTCCAAATACAGTCAACATTTTAAGTTATATTTAGGCTTAATTATAGTTTGAGCCTCTGATGTTTCACGAATGTGCGGTTTGCACCCCCTGTGTTTAAAATGTGCGGTCAAACTCCCTTATGTATTTAAACTGTGACATTGATGCCCTTCCGTCAATTCCGTTTGGTTCCGTGAGTTGACCAAACGGTTCTCCCTTCATTAAATGACGTGGCGTCCACGTGTAATAACAATTATTTTACAAAAAAAAAACTAATTTAATAAAACATAAAAAAAAATAGTAAAACAACTAAAAAACCCTCAATCCCCATCTGTCCCTCACGCTTCCAGCCCCCCTCTCTTTCCTTTCTTCTTCTTTTTCGTCTTCATCTCCTCCAGTCCTCCCTCACATTTTCATCTTCAGCAAAATCAGAACCCAACCTTCTTCTTCTCCTCTTCTCTATCCCAACCCCATGACCCAAATGCTAACCCCAAATCAGAAAAACAAACCCCCATCTACCTTCCACCCTATGCAAAGCCAGAGAAATTTCACTCCACTCATTTACCAGATCTGCATCCCCATGTACCTTCCACCCTATGAAGATGTGGTTGGGGATGGTGGTGAAAGTTTAATACACAGACTCACCAACAATGATCAAACTTGATTTGCTTGGTCATAGAGTCGTTTGCTCACACTTGTGATACACATTGGTTAAATTTGTTTGGTGGCTTGGGTTCCCTGGTGCAGCTAATGTTTGTGCGGTTTCAGCATCTATTCTGCATTTTTTCCAACGAATAATGAATGGGGTTTCTTTGTTCTAATTAGGGTTCAAATTGGGGGGATCGGGTAAGTAAAAATTTGGGGAAAACTTGGTTTAAAATTGGGGGAATCGGGTTAATGAATGGGGGAGGGAATTATTTTCCTAATTTTTTTTTAAATAATTATTATTACACGTGGACGTCACGTCAGTTAATGAAGGGAGAACCGTTTGGTCAACTCACAGAATCAAACGGATATTGACGAAAGGGCACCAATGTCACAGTTTAGATACATAAGGGGGCTTGACCACGCATTTTAAACACGGGGGGGTGCAAATCGCTCATTCGTGAAACATCAGGGCCCAAACTGGAATTAAGCCTTATATTTATTTTAAAAATGAAATATAGCTAAACAACCACAGAATTATTTTAGTACCCAAAAGAAAAACCACATAATTATTTAAGCAACAACAATAAATTTTTGATTGACTACAAATTAGTGGACAACATCAGATAATTTAATCTGTCTACGTTCATATATCCGGTCGACAAAAACAAAGTCAACTAGATACCATTCCAGTTGGTAATGTCACTTCAAAAAAAAGGACCTTACACCTATGAACCGATGACCACATTAGATCCTCAAGCCTTGAAGTACTCTTCAGGGAGATGAAATTTTAAACCAATGGCCTGCAACCACCGAAATTAAATAAAGAAATAAATTAGACAGCAAACATGCAAAGATTAAACATTGATGACATAAAATATTATTGAGAGTGAACATGCTGCTTAAGATAATAAAGTCCGCACTATGTACCCATAAACTTCAGATTTGGATCCTCTAAGACCCTCCTGCCTCTAGAGCACATAAAACAATCTACCATCACTAATTGTTAAAGTTTTTTAATTAATTGATTTTTCATGCAATAATCTTGAGTTCTTGACCTTTAGAACTACAAATCAATAATCAAGATTCGGCCGGAGGGAGCTGCAGGGGATCCATTTTGATAAACTTCATTTAAAGCACTTAGACTGCGTTATGAGCCTTGCCAAGTTGCCATTATTCACTTAACAGAAAAGCTGACCATGTCCTACATGATGCTTGAATCAGGCTAGGGGGAATGAATACTCAAGTACCAGCCACAAAATAGTGATGAAGTTAATTGTTCAAGGCTAAAATGGTTTAACTACCTCTGCAAATTTAATATCAGCATCACTATGATCTGATTTTCTTCCAGCAGCATCACCAACATAAAAGGATCTACCAACATAGAAAATGCATGGTTAACATTCTCATCACTTCATGGGTAACCTATCATATTATTCTGAGTACAAAGAAAAGGAATATAAACATAGCATCAATTGAGCCAATGAATAGAAAAAAATAATAACTGATCCATATCAATGGTAATGCCGGAGTTGAAGTGCTGCTCCATAAGTTGCCACATCCCTGGTTTTGGTTTGCGATAAGGATCATCTTCCTTTCCGGCAGCTTTGCCTGAGTTACTTAGCCCACAAGCTATAAAAACCTGTGTAGATAAATTTTAGTTACTCAAGGTCAGCTTCTCACGTACTTCCTAAACAATTTCAATAACAAATGGACAACAAAATGCTTTATTTCCCCCTTTAATCTTTTGTTACATAATAACTGAAACATGCAACACCATAGTGAAATACTTTTTACCTAAATTTTCAAAGGTGTAGAAAACCACAAGGTGCAAAACATTCAATTTCCAATTTTAACATCTATGGATGTAAACAGAATCGAGATGCCAATACTCTGAAGATGTTTACTCTTACAATAGTAATTCACAAAAGAAGTGTAAATCATTTACAGGAAAATTGGATTCACCATGCAGATGACTTGGACTTAGAAAAATTATTTTCGAAAGCATTGGACTTCCATTGATTTAATTAAATACTGGTTGGATGGTATCTCGACATGTCTAATCCCTTTTTGTGACCAACAGGTTGGAAATCATAAAGTAAAAGTGCTTGAATAGTCTAATCTAGTTGCATAAATCCAGGTTGGGTAGAACCAAGGTATCTTCATGAAAGATAATTTCCCACATCTCTTTCTCCATAAATATGTATATTGGGAAATATATTTTGGTAATTCAAAAACTACTATGTATAACCCTAGGAGAAAGAGGCTAGAGGAAGATCTTTATCCACACTTATTGGTGTGCAAGGTGTCTTAAAGAGAGAATTACAACCATGCCTACAAGAGTTATGCATCACTCTTTCATTTTAGCTTAATGGGCTCGTTTGCCTCTGCTTATTTTGGGAAATAATAACTTATTTTCAAAAAAAAAAATGTATTTTTGGAACTGCTTGTATATGTTTTTGAAAAAAAACAGAACTTGAGAAAATAAAACAGAACTCTAATTATTTTTTTAAGCTATTTCTAGTAGCTTTTGGAATAATCAATTATTTCTAGTAACTTTTTAAACTGAAAAGCAATTTTTATATTTGTAAACAAACATAAGTTAATTTCTGCTTTAAAATAAATCTCTTAAAATAAAATTATTATTTTTTATTCAACTCTAATATCACTTGTTTTTTTAGCAGAAACAAACGGGCCCTTGCTTTTGTTTCACAAGTAATTAGAAAGGACATTTTCAACCATGTAATCCACATCCAGAAATCACAAACATGGTAACTAAAGAAGAACAAAGCTAGGGACGGACCCAGCTTTAGCTTAAAAGGACAATCCCCCCCCCCCCACACAATTACAAAAAATTACGATACATGGTACTGAGAAAATTGTGTTTGCCCCCCTCCCAAGCAACTAGCTAATTAAAGGTCCTCTCGTAGCCTAACTTTTTGCTTGACAGGCCCACAGCTAGGGTTTAATTAAATTGTGTTCGCCCACCTCTTTAGTCCACACGCACAACCAACCTTTTCTATATTTATTACTTTTGTAATGACAATCGTATTTATCTTTTAATTTTCTATTGATTCTGCACTGTTTTGAGTATTAATATTGATATTGTTTCTCTTGTAAATCACCCGCAGCAACATGCTATGTGGTTATTGAGTTTTGTAACTAATAATAATATAAAGAGAAATGCTAGTAACACTCCCTTTAACACTCTCATTTATTAGTTGAACTTCATGTGAGTCCTAACAAATTGGAAGGGAGACTCATATTTTAATTGGACCTCATAAATTTCAACCATTCAATAAGAGTGTTACAATGAAAATGTTGAAGTGAGTGTTGTTAGTATTTTTTCAATAGAAATAATCATTGTAAAATTTTACTGAAGTTTTATGACTAATAATGGATATTGTAAATTTTATTAGAAATTTTCTCCCCCCCCAACCCCCAAACTAATTTTCCTAGTTCCTTCCCTGAACACAGCAATAATAACTGGTAACCAGCAGAAAAACAATCCATAATTGAACAGCTGATAGCATAACTACAAAAGATACATTTGGGTTACCAACAAAATCACCTGAATCGGGACCTTCACTTTCTCAATAAAATTATTTAGTCGTCCAATTTTTGAGTCCACAGCTTTTTGTCTCGATTTCTTCCAACGTTCAATATTAGATTCATTGGTGAAAATTACCTATAGGAGTCAACAGCAATGACTATAGAGAGTAAACAACACCGTCATACTGGCAGCACTACTCCATAGGATAAAGATTCAAATAACAGAAAGAGGGAGAATATAAATGGTCAATTTCTAAAATCAGCCAAAATTCTAAAGTATACTCAGCTTTTTTTACAGTTAGAAGAAACACACCAGCTTGTAGCCATTGTTGTATAAGCTTTGTAGTTTATCAGGAATTGACTGATACATGAGGGACCAAGCCTTTGGACCAACTCTGAAAGAAAAGGTTAACTTTCTCAATAATCAGAAAGTTCTGATTTTCAGCGGGACAACAAAAAAATATAAACATAACCTCACCAGCCCATAACGTTGATAATTAAAAATTAAAATATATCCAAGCCAATAACTTCTTTTCGGTGACAGCAGCCCATAACCTCACCAGAAGCCTTATCACTTATATTGACTCCCAAACCAATAGCATTAATAATAATAGTCACAAAGTTATGACTTCAGATGGAGACATACCTATTAACAGCAGTGTTTGCAAGACATCCATCAAAATCAAATGCAGCAATTTTACTTGAATCATGTAGACCATCATCCTGAAAATTATCAGAGCATAAAACAAACAGGACCATGTAAACCATGCAGAGAAGTATACCTTTGTTTGCATTGTCCCTTCATATTTTTAACTGGATATCTTGCACATGGTTTCCCCTTTCACAAGCTAACGAAACTACCAAAAAAAGACTATTAATCTCACCCGCTCAAGAAATATGACTGTCTGGAATGCCTTCCATTTTGGTAAAAGGGTAGCATCCTGGATCAGAAAATAATCTCATTGAAGTCAGAACAGTAAAAAATGAAAAGTTGGATAAGAAAAGTTAACAAAATTATGCACAACAATGTAATAAGAATAAGATAAGCTTTCACTATCATGCATCAAAGTAATAAAGTAATCAAATAATGCCAAAAAAGCACAAAATCTCACCTTGTACTTGCTCATGACGTCTGAAACTGAAAAGCTAATGTCCACCACAGCTTTAACATCAGATGTGGATAACTGCAAGACACGAAGAACAAAGAGAGTTAACAATAAGGCATTGCAAGGAGAAAATAACCATCTGAAAACAACAGAAACTGACACTTCTCAGATTCTGATTCAACTCTTTATATCTTTTTTAGATACATGGTTAAGAATGTCAGGTAAGACTTTCAAATGACTATAAAAATAATAAAGAAATATTTCAATCATATCTCTTCATGAAATAATGTTTCAAATATTTGTCAAAGTATCTTGACTTTCTTCATACAAGAGATCTAGACCAACAGGAAAAGGTAATTGACAACATTTCAATACATCATACAGTGAAGAAGAAATGCTAAATAGAAGATGGAGGCCAACAACTAAAAACCTACTTAATGGGAAGCAGAAACCACAACCCCGCTCCAGCCCCTCTCTCTCAAGGATACACAATATGTAACAGTTGGTATTCGATACTTCAGAAACTGAGTCTCTGACATTTTAAGTGGTTACCTTTCTTTTCTTTGAGTCACTTTCTTCAGTCTCTTTCTGTTCATTTTGTATGTCTTCTGTTGCCTTACTAACCTGTCAAAGGGTAACACAACCATTATGAATAAGTTTGAGAAAAATTGAAAAGGCAATACAGTTTTATTTACAGTTAAAAAAGCAGGCAAGTTAAAACAAAAAAGGGGGGAAATTAAAATCAAAATGAAAATAATAATCACACATAAACAGTGACAGAAGCAAAGGTGGCCAAGCATGGGCCTTTCTCCCCTTCAATTTTTTTTCATTACTAAATATCAAAATTTTATTGCTATTAGAGTTCCCTTTTAGACAAAAGGTATTGGACTTGAACCCTCTTATTTCATCCCAGATCCCTCTTTTGAGTTAACAAATCAGGCCAAAGGAGTAGTCATAAACTATTTTTCTTTATTGCACTATATACTGAACTAAGACATGTATCAGACTGCTCTTATTTATAGTTTATACTTTATACACATAGCCTATACCATAGACCACATACCCAACTAACTAACTAACACTAATTACACCATTAACCACTAACTTCTCTAACTGTCAAACTGAATTAACAATACTAACAACATTCCCACTTCAATTCAGATTGACTAAGGATACACCTAACTTTTCTCTTAGCATCTTAAACATCTAAACCTTCAAAGGTTTTGTTAGTGTGTCAGCAAGTTGCTCCTATAGGATGATAACCAAGCAGAACCATCTGCTCACTTTTATCTTCTAGTTTCCTCCTCTTCTAATCTGGCATATGTCTATAGCATAGGGAACAAAATATCCTCAAGTGATTCACACTAGGCATTTCCCCTGTCCAAGCGTCTTCAGGTATGATTGTATGAAATCTTAGTTGGACACAGACTCAAAATATAAGCTATTGTCATCATTGCTTCACCCCAACACGTAGGGCATGATGAACAGGCCATATTTGACAAATATTGATGGTGTCTGGCAGAAAGCCAAAAACAGGCCATATTTGATAAATATTGATTGCGTACTATGGTGGAATATCAGCCATGGCGGCTTGCTAGAATTCCGCATGAGATTCAGCCATGGCGGATATTTGATAACACTGACATGCATAGTAGCTCAGCCACTAGGATGCAAATCTTAAGGGTTTTGTTGCTTGACAGAAAGCTTTTAAGATCAGACGTTCTCAAGTAATAATAAGTCTTAACTCAACATCTAAAACCCCATTTAAGCGTGTGTTTGGATACATCTCATTTCATAAGTTTTGATCAGTGTTATCAAATAGCGACTATAGCGGCGCTGGCGGATTTTTGGCTAATCGCGACGCCGCGATTGCCCACTATAGCGCGCTATTCCCGCTATTCGCTGCTAAATAGCGGCCGACATAGCGGATTTTTGGCTCACCGTGATGGTCTGCAATCGCGATTTGACAACACTGGTTTTGATTACATTTTGTCCTGAAATGTGCGGGGCGTAACGTCTGTTTACATCGATACCAACATATATCTAAACACAGAAATGATTTCAACCCAGCAATACAAATATTCCCTTATCCCTACAATGCTCTTCCTACATATATTCGGGTCAGCGAAAGTCGAGTTCTCTCACCTTCTCTTCGGAGCAGTCATGGCTTTCAAATAACTCTTTCACAGCTTCCTGGTCACTACTCTGAAAACAGTAAACACACAAACATGAAACAAAATGCAACAAAACTTTGACCTAAAATCGTTGACCCAATTTTGGAAAAGCGAAGATGAGGGGAATGAAAACCTCCAAGGAGGAAAATCCAGTGATGATGTGAGGAGAATCCGGATATGGCGGAGGGAAGCAAGTGAGATGGTGCCATTTGACAGTCTCGAAACCTCTGGTTTTGTCCTTGGAGACGATACCCAACCTGAGTGACTTGTTCTCGATGGTTTTGGAGCACCCCTTGCATGAAGAACGGTTCGATTTGGCGTACTCCGCCTTTATCGATTCGGGAGTCGCCATCGGAAGAAGAGGGTTTCGTCCACCGGAGGCGGTTCGGAACGGCGGAGGAGGTGCCGGGACGGTGAAGAGTTTGGGGAAAATGTTAGGGCGGTGACAGGTGTTTGCGGCGAAGAATCTGAGGATGGAGAGCATGAAAAGATCACAGTAGAGTGAGAGTGTTCAAAATGTGAAGGAAGAAGAAGAAGATTCAGAATGGCAGCAATGTAATTTCACGACCACTGAGGGACTGAAAATTTCGCGCCATATTAGGTTCATCAGTCATCACTAATGTGAAGATGAGAAAATTGGGTTAGGTTTTAGTCATAGCTCATGTTGTTGTCAACTTGTGCGGGAAGGTGTTGGGTTAAGGTCTGCAACGAGTGCAACCCTCGTGTTTAGTTGCTAATGTTGAGTTTGAAACTATGAGTAGACTGTTGGTGATAAGCCGGAGGAAGGTGAGGGTGGAGTCAAGTCATCATGCTCCTTATGCCCTAGGCGACACACATGCTACAATGGTCATAACAAAGGTGCTGAAGTGAACCAGATATTAAAGTCAGTTAGATGACACCGTCAGTTGCAGTAAATTGTTCTTCTTTTTTAGTACATCGGAAAGATAAATTGCACCCGCCATGAATCAATCCCTGAACCTCTCATACTCAACTCATATGCCCCTAGCTCCTACCACTTGAGCTATCCTACGGTGACTGCAGCAACAATTGATTTAGTGGTGAAGATATTTATCCTTAAACTCATGTATTGATGTTATTTGATATTAACCGATCTTTAATTAGTTAGCTTGTTTGTTGTCCCATTGGTTTTTTCAAGAAAGCAAGCAAAGATTCTAAAACTCTTTTATCTTATTATAACAAGTTAAAACTTTAGCTTGTTCGAATAAGTTAAAATTTGGAAGTATGCGAACAAATTATGATTTAGACTTATTTCAACTCACTCATCCATGTCAGCTCACATATGTCACAAACCAACACTTTAACAAATATTTTTCAACTCACCCCAATTTAACAAATTTTTTTTTGTATTATTTAAAAAAAAAACCTCAATATAAAAAGCATTTCTATTTCTCTAAAAGAAAAAAAAGTACATAAGTTTGGAATGTGAAGGAAGACCAGAAGTGAACTTGCAAACCAAGACAGAACATGGATCCCTACGATGAAGAGAGGCTGAGAAATGAAGTGATCTACCTCCACTCTCTCTGGCACCAAGGACCGCCACAAAACCCTATTCCATTTCCAACATTCCCTTCTTCTTCTTCTTCACACCGACCCTTCTTCCCTCAACCCCTCCTCGATCCCCATTTCGACCCACCACCGTGGCGCCTTCCCCGTCATCAACAACCGCCGCCGCCGCGCACAGTTTACCCACCTGCACCCGCTCACACCACCGCGTTCAAGAAAAGCAAGAACAAGAAAAAGAAAAAGAAGAAGAACCGTGCTAAAATACCCGACCCGGGTCCGGAGTGGCCGTGTCCCGCTTCACCCGACCCGAAACCAACCACGGGCTGGGGTTCGTCGAAGCCACATTCCGACCCTCCTCCTGCGGTTTCGCCTGAAGAGAAGGAGAGGCTTGCAGCGTTGCAAGCGCAGCACAAGGCGTGCAAAGTTTTCAGGGAGTTTCTGTGTGCTTCTGAAGATGACGATGAAGAAGAAGAAGAAGATGATGATGATGATGGTGAGTTGGAAGAGTTGTTTGTGGGGGTTTTCATGGAGGATGATGAGCTGAGGAGGTATTACCAGAAGTATTTTGAAAATGGGGATTTTTCCTGCTTGGTTTGTGGTGCTGTTGGGAAGAAGAATTCTGGGAAGAAGTTTAAGGATTGTGTTGGTCTTGTTCAGCACTCGATGTCGGTTTTGCGTGGGGTGAGGAGACGGGCTCACAGGGCTTTTGGGCAGGCTGTGTGCAAGGTTTTGGGTTGGGATATTGATAGGCTTCCAACTATTGTGATGAAGGGGGAACCTCTTGGATGCTCTGCCCAAGCAGAGGTAGTGTAATCAGGATTTTTAGTTCAATTGGAGTCTGTTTATTTATGAATGAATAATGATTTGTTTTTTTTATATACAATTGGTAATGTAATCAAGATTCTGAGCTCAATTGGAGTATGTGTTTATTTATAGATGATTTGTTTTTTCAGACAATTGGTAATATAATCATGATTTTGTGCTCAATTGGAGTGTGTTTATTTATGGTTATGGGCGATTTGTTTTTTCTACAATTGGTAATGTAATCAAGATTTTTTAGTTTAATTGGAGGTAATGGAATAAAGTTGTTAATTACAGTTTGTACAATTAATTTCTAAAGACTAAAGGGATAAACTTGTTTATAAGTTGGCAATTTGAAACAGAAACTATTGAGGATCAAAGTGATATTAGCAGCATTTTGGATCACATTGTGTATATTTACTGTCTGTAATAGATGAACTGGTTTCATGTGGTGTTTGAAACTTTTCAGAGTGAGCCTAAGGAGAATGTGGCTGCTGATGATGACAGGCAAGGTGGTTCCGACAAGTCAGATGATGAAGTCGTGCCTTTGGAGCATGGGGATGAACCAGATGAGGAGCATGCACAAGGGTGTGACCATAATATTAGTGGGGTTAGTTGTTCATGAGTTTTTCCATTTCAAGGAAAAAATAAGGAAAGCTAGAAGAACACACCTTGTTATAAGGTTTGAATATTTTGACTTGGTTGTAAACTCTTTTTGATGTCTTACTTGCAGTGTTCTTCCAAGGAAAGTGACATGTTGGATATTGAATTGGAAAATGGGGGAGGTGGTGGTAAAAATGAGGTGAGAATTTACTATCTTTCTCAAACTCTCCTGTGTGGATATTTTTATCTGGCAGTCATTGTGACATAAATTGTTATTTAGGCAAAGAGTTGCGCTTTGATTTTTTTCATTTGATTTGAAATATGTTTCTAATATGGCAATCCGTGCAAGACCTGATATCTTCACTTCCTCTGGTAGCTAAGTTTAAAATTCATCAATAAACTAGTATATAGAAACAAATAACTGAAGTGCCAAATTGTTACAAGATGCAGGGTGAGCCTGAGGAGAAAATTGATGATCATGATAAAGATAGTATCCATAAATCAGATGATAAAGTTGTATCTTTTGGACATGGTGATGAACCAGATGAGGAGCATGCTTGCGGAGTTGATCAGAGTACTAGTGAGGTTAACTGTTTATAATATCAGTTTCACCTTTTCAAAGGAAAAAAAAGAACAAAAGAACTGGAAGAAGAATCTGTTGGCAATTAGTGATATAAATGGGTTCAAAATTGTTGTTTGCGCAGTGTTCTTCAAAGGAAGGTGATCCCCATAATACAGCTGAGAACCTTTGATGTAAAAATGTTGGATATTGGATTGAAAAATGCAGAAGGTAAAGCAATAGATGAGGGGAAAATTTATTGTCTTTCTCAGATTATGTGAGAGATAGGGATATGCACAGCACATTTACTTTTTCCATTTTGAACTACTCCAGTGTGTGTGTTTCATGCGTAGCATAATAGTGATTGTTATTTTATGAAAATATGCTGCTTTGATGCTTTCAACCGATTAATTTTAAGAATACATTATCTTCTTCTACAATTGTGCTGAATGGTTTTGCAAAATCCCCATTGCGATTTCCTCTTCAACAGCTTCAGGATGGCCATCCTTTAACACTAAGCCATCATCTCAGATTTGTTCTCCTTCAGCTGAAGAACAAGCAAGTGTGGAAGTTTTGCAAATATAGCGCAAGGCATTAGCATTAGAAGCTTGCCAAGAATACTTAGCTGGTAATGATGGTTCTGACTGTGATGATGATGACAATGTTCATGAGGATGAAGATGAGTTAGTGTGAGGAGTTCAAGTTTTTTCTAAGATTGTTTACAGAAGATAGTGACTTGAGGAAATATTATGAGAACAACAATAGGGAAGGAGATTTTTATTGTTTGGTTTGTGGGGGTATAAGGAAGAAGATGTGGAAGTGGTTTAAGGATTGCATCGCACTGCTTCGGCATTCCATGACTATAAAAAAGACAAAAAGGAAGAAAACTCATAAGCCTTATTCACATGTCATCTGCAAAGTTTTGGGTTGGGACATTAATCGATTACCGGCTATAGTATTAAGGGCTGAGTTCCTTGGTTCTTCCTTGACAGGTTCAAAGGTGAGATATTGTGCTTGATATTATCTCTATGCTCTATGTTAGCTTTCAATATATGCTGACTGGTTTGAGTTTGTTTTCACAGGGTGACCCTGAAAAACCTGCCGATAGTGATATAGATAATTCGAATTTTCTTGAGGAAAATCAAGCAAAGTGAGTTCTTAGGGAGGTTAATTTGGTTCACTATAGTAATAGAGATCCTGGTTCCCGCTTCGGATAAGTTCTCCTTGCATTTGCCCGGAGATGATGCTGCAACTAGCTTGCTAGTAGTTGTTCTCTAGTTAATGTAGTATGCATTTGTTCATGCTGCTTTCAAAATTATGTTTCGTATGCCGATATGCGCAAGTGTCATCTTTGCCACTGATATACATGCATATGTACGTAGACACACATATATCCAGTACAAGTGAGAGGGGGAAGAAAAGAAAATGAAGGAAAAATATCTTTGTAAAAATATTGAGAAAGAGAGCGTATAGATATTATGTCAACATCATTTATTGATCATACGAGGTCTGATACTGGGCCTAGGTAGACAATGTATTTCCCTAAGTAATTGATGTCTTAACAAAATTTACAGGCGATGTCTTGTTATGCTCACAGACGACGCCCTTAGCTTCTTGTAGACGATTTCCCTGCTTATAAAAACATTAAGCATTTTCCTGAAACTTGAAAGATCAATTATTAAACTTTGAAAATAGCATTCTTGGTCCCAAACGTTACACTTCATCAACAATTTTGGTCTCCCTTCAGTTTTCCGTCCATTTTCTAAAGTTTTTGTCATACGTGACTATTTTTAAATGATGTGAAATCCTAATGAACCTCAGATGGTGCACCCATGTGAGTCGCACGTGCTTGCTCATCATCTTCATACCACTGCATCTTCATCCCTCATATATCTGAATATGCAAGATTCAATTTTTCCCAGCATCATGCTTTTGTCCATTTTCACACACAACTTCTTCACTTGTTGCTTATCTTCCTCCAACATTACTTTGATGAAGAGTAGATTGTCACTCTAGTGATTGAAATGTTGTTCCAAAACCAGTTTGGTTGGAAATCTTATTACCAAAGATCGTTCATCCCCGAAAGAAGATCACCTAGGAAAGCAAAGCGGTGAGAGCCAGATCTAAAATTTCACTAAATCAGACATTAGAAAATAAGGGATTTTGTAGGGATTTTGTTTGAGGCGAAATTTCTCCAATGTTAGGGATGCAAAGTGTGTGTGAGAGATGATAGAATCATAACGATGCAAAGTGCTCAAGATCAATACTAGAACACCAGTTGAGTAAATTCTAATTAACAAAAGCTTACAAAACACATAACTAACATGGTGGGGCTTTGTCCCCTTTATTATAAAAAACAACATAACTAACACCATAACAAAAAGTAATAATTCATCTTAAAGTTAAACATTATATCTCTCGCTTTAGAAGCTGTTGAAGATCCTGGATAAATCTATCAATGTTGTAACACCTCATTTTCTGTTATTAGGTTATTTATTATTTTATTTTAATTAGTATTATGGTATATGGTAATTAAGTGATTTTGTTAGATAATTAAGTGATTATGTGATATAGATAAATAAGGTTTTAGGGTTTAGTGTGAGTAATTGAGAGTGGGGCCCATTGTATGGCTATTTAAGGGTTAGGAGTGAAATAGAAAGAAAGAAAAGAAAAAAAATAAGGATTAGAAGAGAAGCAGAACAAGAAACACGTGAAAGCAGAGAAGGAGAGGAGAAAAGAGGAGAAAACTTAGAACTGATCTACAAGAGGTAAGGGTTTGAATTCATGTTTTATGGATTGGTATGATAGTGGATAATGATAGAAAGCATGATTTAGGAACCCTAGGTTGCAAAAATTCCCAAATTGAAATAGTTAGGGTTTGGTTTTTAGATGATTTTGGGGGTAGATGATAGGCTTGCATGATGCGCAGAAATTTACGTTCTCTTGTACCCTTTTTCGTGCTATGTTAGTGGCATAATTTGAAGAAGTAGTCTTCATAAAAGTTGTAGGTTTTTCTGTTACGAAACTTTTGCCACTGGTTTCACGTCATTCCGACGTCTGTAACTCGAGTTATGTGTATTTTAGTGAGTATAGGTTAAGCTGTCCAGTTTCTTACGAACTGCGGTTAGTGTACGATTTTTCCTGATTTTTGTACTTTGAATTGTGACTTGAAAATTTATAGAGGTTTACAAAACGTGTATACGGAACCATGATAAAAATATTAGATTTTTCTGAGTATATTTGATAATTTACATCTATTTAGTAGTTCATTAGATGTGTGGTGCGCGCACATGGCGAGTTGCGCAGGAAGATGTCGCAAGATGTCGCGACATGGCGAGTTGCGTAGGGAGATGTCATGAGATGTCGCGACATGGCGAGTAGGGAGATGTCGTGAGATGTCGCGACATGGCGAGTTATTCAGCGACATGGCGAGTTGCATAGGGAGATGTCGTGAGATGTCGCGACATGGCGAGTTGTACAGTGAGATGTCGCGAGATGGCGAGCATGAGCATGTCGCGAGTTTTTGGGAAAATTTAGAGAGAAATCCAGTCTTTAGGAAATAGTTGCAGAACCTGTTATATATGAATTATATTTAATTTACATCTATTTTTAATAACCATTATATGATGTTGTTTCTGAATTGATGTTATGCTTGAGATGCTAAGTTGTTATAATTGCAAGTTGTATAATTGATAACATGTAATATGTGTTTTGTGCAACTGGTGATGAATATGCTAAAATAATTAGGACTTGGAGATGGTCTGAATATGCATATGTTAGTTGAGTTTTGCACAATACACTGCATAGTTGTCAAGAGGCAATGTTTGCTGGTTCTCGTGGAGGCTAGTGACTTGTCCCAAAACTGGAGTGGTTTTGAAGCCTAGAGCGAGGGCTTTATTGGTGGTTATCTGTCTGGAGTGGACGCGGTGATACCGCTAAGGATAACAACTTTGGTACCAAAGGCATTTGCACGGGTCTCACTTGAGTCATATGTGTTATGGTGATATTTTTGGAGAGATTTGATGTGATGGTAATTAGAGACTATTATGTATGTTCTAAATTGAGCTGTGATATATGGAGTATTTGTCATAACTGTGAACTTGATTAATTATGTTAAAATTACATAATTTATTATTTGTTAGTGAATGTGAGTAATTTATGTGGAGCATAGATAAGCTTTTACATTATTTATTATTATGCTTATCCATATGATATGAGTTCTCACCCTTCTGTTGGAATGATGTTCTATGCGACATCGCTCAGGTACCGAAGATAATAGAGCTTCTCGCAAGGGTTAGTTGGAGGAGCTAGTCTTTCATTTACGGTTTAGTTAGGGGAGTCATGCTCTGTTATGTAACACCGGGAAACGTTTAGTTTTGTACCTTGATGTTAAGAGTTACCTATGAACTCTCTTTATGTTAAATTTTGGAGTTGAAATAAATCCGCTGTGCTATGCATATGATGTTGCGACATTAAAGTTGGAAAATTTATATATTTATTATGAGCATAACAGGTGTTTTGATTTATGTTTCTGGAGAATAAGTGTGACACCCTCTGTGTTATGCATTTTACTCTGATTTATGATATATTATTATGCGGGGTTTAGAGGGTGTTACAAATGTAGCCATTCATTAGCGTTGGTTGCTCTTTAGTCTAGCAACCAAATCACTTCCTTCATCCATCAGAAACTTAATAGCTTTACAGAAGCTTTCTTTTGTGATTAAATCCCTCCAATTTTCTCATTTTTCCACAGAAATTGCTACTTCCAGCTCCTCAACAAGTAGCTTGGCATTCAATGCTTGGTCCGCGAGGAAAGGAACCAGCATTATTTGTTTATCACTCATCAAAGACTCCCACATAAAACCGAATCTGCAGTGACTCACAAAGCACCCGACTGATGGGTGCTTCAAAATCAATGATTGTTGAACCCAATCCCTAGCAACAACTCCTCTTCCCTTCACCCTCTCCTCAAAACCCTCTGGTAATGCCTCATCCACAGATGCACAACCTAATAGGGTCTTCAAGGCGACAAAGAATGAAAATCCTGAAAGTTCAAATCTAGGACACGACGGACCCATGCTTAAACCCATCGAGCCACGTAGCCCAATGTTCTTCTAGCTCTCCCTTATAATCCTCCTCAGGCAACACGGGCCCGGTCAAAAGCACCGACTTCTGATACTGTGCAGCAATGTAGTCACAGAAGCAACCTTCCTTGATCTCCCTAGTGGTTTTGATGGCTATGACATCACTTCGTTTCAAGGCCATTGTGAAGCGGTCATGTTACCTGTACTAAAACTTAAGCTTTTGAGATAACTAGTGCATAACATGGTATTAAAGCTCTATTACCAAGTGATCAAGCACATGGTAGGTAGAGGCCTATCTAAAGGGTGTTCGACAATGTGATTTTAACTTCTTATTCGACTATATATACTTAAATATAGTTTTTTTTTTAGTAAAGTACACTCACCCCCCTCAAGGTTTATTAGAATTACACTCCACCCCATTCTTATCTAAAATCTACACCCCACCCCATTTTATATAGAGGCAAATTTAGTGACGAAAAATATTCTTCATTAATAATTAGTTATTATTTAAATTGTTAATCAATAATTTCAAAAAATATTTTCATTATAATATAATAAATTTAAAAATGTAAACATTACAGTCCCCCTCACTCTCTCAATCATGTTCTTCTTCCGCAAATTCACAATGCAAATTTTTGCAATAGCACACCTGACCGGTTGACAAACCATATCTCAAACACAGTGAAACATGCTTGTGTTTTCATATTTGGTAATAATTCAATTTGAATTAAAATAATCTCTTTATACCTCTAATTTTCAAAATTGGATTGTAGACCCTAAAAGCAACACAAATGGGTGAAGAAAATTGAGAAACAAAATTAAGAAATATGAAGTGGATCAGAGGTTATTAGAACCCTCAACGGTGCGGTGGAGCACCGTTTTTAACAAAATCCAACAACATCTTAAACCAGCAGAGCGTTCACTCACAACTTAAAGGGGTGAAGTTCACAAGAAGTAGTTGAACAAGTGGCTTTGGGGATGTGCGATTCACGTTCTGGGGTTCAGGTCGCAACAAAACTTTGAGGCATGGTGGTGCCATGGGGTTTCACATTCTGGGACGGTGGCCACCGTGTTAAAGGGAGCAAAGGCTTGGTGGTGAGCGTTTGTGGTGAGAAATATGATTTGGAGATAGATGAGACGTGGACTCAACAGACAGAGTTGATGGATTTTTTAAATTTAATTTAGTAAAATTATTTTCATAAATTAATGTATGATAGTGTATATGCATTAAATTTATTTAAATTTTAACTAATTAGTAATTATTTTTTATTAGTGACGAATTTGTTTTCATCACTAAATTTTGCCTTTATAAAAAATAGGGTGGAGTGTAGATTTTAAAAAAGAATGGGGTGGAGTGTCATTTTTGCAAACCTTGAGGGGGGTGAGTGTATTTTACTCTTTTTTTTTAATTTCTGGTCTAGTTCCTCCAAAGATTTTATAAATTTTTATATTATTTTATTGAATTTAATTATTCTGCACTAATTGTACACATATGTTTTACAATCTAATTAGAATTCATCAATTTGTCATATCAGAATTAAATTTGAATTTAAATATTTAAAATTAAAAATGGATAAACTCAGGTAGATGCATGTGTAAAACTCTTTACACTACATATAAGTTAAAGGACATTGCTCCAGTACCCTTAAAAATAATAGCGTTTAGTACCTTTTAGTTTATTCTTTAGACTATGAATGATTGAGTTACAAATTTGAAAATTTTGTTACAAAAGAAATCAAGGCAAATCAAAGAAAAAGTTATGGAACCCCTTTATTTTAAGTGGTTTCCAAAGAAGCTGCCTAAATTAAATCCTTATTTTATTTTGGCCCCCCAAAGACAAAATTATGGATACGCTCGAGATGATAAGTGGGCATTTGAGTTGAAATAACTAGTTACCTTCTTCGAATAATATTTGTATGTAATCCATTGGCATAGCTTCAAGTCCAAGAAGCACTACTTTTGAAGAAGGGTACCCAGTTGGTAGTTGGCCCAACTCCTCCAAAGTCATGAGTCTGTCCCTATGAACATTCTTAGCAGACACGAACTTTATAGCAATGTTGGCTGCACACATTACATGGTAGAAAATGGTTTTGATATCAAACTTGTTTGTTATTTGAGGTACCCAATGTGCATGATCAAAGAACAAAAAGTCAGGTTTGGTTTTGCTCAATGCTAGCTCCACTTGGTCAGAGGTCTTGTCCATTGCAATTTGAAGGAGATTGTGGATACCAATGGGAATCTCTCAGCCTCTCTCGGTGCCAAGAGGAAAATCATCAACAAATGGAATGGTGAGGGTATTGAAGGTGATGAGGTGTGGATAAAAATTTATGTGTTGCAGTTCAAGTTGTGCTTTTTGGGGTAGGAAAAAAGAGACTTTGCGACCTCTTTTGGCAAACTCGTTTGAGAAATGGAGGAATGGGTCATGTGACCGGTGGCAAACCATGGAAGCATGGATATGTGAAGCTTGGATGTGTTTGATGTAGCCATTTTGTTTGACATCAATTGCTTTTTTTTTTGAATACAAGATCACAAGGTTGGTTTTTATAGAAGAAAATTTGTTCACCATGCCTGCAATTTACCTTAACCTTAGAGAGATTTAGCAATAAAAAAGAAAATGTGAGAAATATAATATAATATAGTATAATATAATATAACATAAAAATTTTAAATACAATAAAAAAAATTGAACCATATTGTGGCCGTTCACTTTCAAACTTTGAAATATTGTTCTCAATTATTTAAAATGTGATTTTTTTAATTGAGTAAAGCATTTAAAAACAAAAAATATATATGAATACTTTACTCAATTAATCAATCACATTTTAAATATTTGAGAACAATATTTCAAATTTTGAAAGTTGTGAACCGTTAAGAGATGGTCCAATTTTATTTTTCGTATTTAATTTTTTATATTATATTATATTATACTATATATATTATATAATATTTCTCACTTTTCTTTTATTTATTGCAAAATCTAAGGTTAAGGTAGAAATTGGAGGCACGGTGAATGAATTTTCTTCCGTAAAAACCAACCTTGTGATCTTGTATTCAGATAAAAGCAATGGTGCCAAACAAAATGGCTACATCAAACACCTCCAAGCTTCACATAGCCATGCTTCCATGCTTTGCCATCGGTCACATGACCCCATTCCTCCATCTCTCAAACGAGTTTGCCAAAAGAGGTCACAAAGTCTCTATTTTCCTGCCATAAAAAACACTGCTTGAACTGCAACATATGGATTTTTACTCACACCTCATCACCTTCCACACCCTCATCACTCCACACGTTGATAGTCTTCATCTTGGCAACGAAACAGCCTTAGAAGATTTCCATTGGTATCAACAATCTCTTCAAATTGCAATGGACAAGACCTTTAACCAAGTGGAGCTAGCATTGAGCAGAATCAAACCTAACTTTTTGTTCTTTGATCATGCACATTGGGTACCTCAAATAGCAAACAAGTTTGGTATCAAAACCATTTTCTACAATGTAATGTGTGCAACCAACATTGCTATAAAGTTCAAGCCTGCTAAAAATGTTCCTAGGGGCATACTCATGACGTTGGAGGAGTTGGGCCAACTACCAGCTGGGTATCCTTCTTCAAAAGTAGTGCTTCCTTGCCTTGAAGTCATACCAATGGATTACATACAAATATCATTCACAGAAGGAAACTTATTATTCCAACTCACATGCTCACTTACCAGACAAATTATGGAATTTTTTTCTTCATCATCATTTTCAAACTCCACCATTCACTAAAACCTAACCATAACTCGTCCTCTTCCTAAAACCTCGACTCTACCAAGCCACCATCAATTCAAAATTGTGACCAAAACCCCACTAACTCGCTTTCCACGACAACCACAACCCATCAGCAACGAGTTGCACTACTATTGCCATATGAATCAAATTTGAAACAGTGAAACCCTAACATGAAACAGTGAGGCAGATCTGGTGGTGGTGGTTGTGGCAGAGGCGAGGCTATGAGGTTTAGGTGGGAAGGGTGGTGGAGAGGAGGTGGAGGAAGGGTTAGGGATGTTCTGTTTGTGGTGGAAGCAGGGAGGTGGAAGAAGGACCTAAGTAAATAATGCAAAATTCTAGATCTTTCCTTCTTGGAAGGTCAGGCGAGCGGTGGAGGCTATAGTGGTCGCCTAGCTTTACCTTTCTCTTCTAATTTTCTTCTCGAGACTAAATCGATGTTCCCGATCATGGATTGGAGTTTGTTGGCATAACTCATGTCTCCGAGGCATTTGCTCCTTTGAGTGTGGTTGCACGGTGCATTATCTCTATCTTTAATCGAGACAAAAACTAGGGATTTTTTTGTTTTTCTTTTGTGCCCTTTTGGTTGGATTTAGTGCCATGGAAATGGATTAGTTAAATAAATGATGGTGTATGTGGCCTCCATTGAAGGACCAAAATGAAGCAAGATTCTGCTTACAAAGTCAGAAAGCATAAAAAAATAGATTTTTTGCCATTGTTCATGAATGATGGGAACATAAATGACCATATGCAACTAATAAATATAAGTCAGAAATCAAAGAAATAAGTGTGACATGATGGAGCCAACCTGAACCCAAAGGCAAAAAATCTACAAACACAGAAATAATCTACAAACACAGAAAGTATATCCCCTTTTCAATTTTGTGATATGATGACCAATGAAAGAGAATCCAGACACTAACTGCCAAAATCTTCCAAACAATTAAGTTCCAAAACCTCAAACACACACTTTCCCCTTATAATAATATTAATCAACAAAATTTCAATCAAGGAATGATGAAAACAATGATCAAATTTCACAAAAAACAACGAATAATGCAAAGAATGTGAAACGAAAAGAGGGGAATCGAGGTGAACGAACCTGTCTTCACCGAGGACTTCGTGAGGGAAGTTGCGAATGGGAGAAGAGATGGTGTAATTGTAAAGCTTGTTTTCGTCGAGGAAACTGAACTCGCAAGGTGCTGCTACGACGGCGGAGGAGCACAGAGGCGGTAAGAGCGTGAAGAGAGAAAGAGAGTGACAAGTGGTACTACTACACTCATCGATTTGAAGCCATCGCCCTGCGAAATGGAGTCAACCTTGCTCGGAATTTGGGGATCGAAAAGACCATCTTTGAATCGAATTGCCTAGATCTCATCAAAGCCTGCAGAAAGGAGAAGATCTTAACGGTGATCTATGTGATTGTGCAAGACATATGGTCAATTACTAGAAACATGAGTTGTACTTTCACCTGGACTGGAAAAGAAGGAAATAGAAGTGCCCACACGTTGGCTCAGTTGGCACAGCGTCGCATGCTCACTCCAATCTGGACATCTAACCCGCCAGCTGTGATCTTGATCGAGAGCTTCAAAGAGACAAAGCCCAGGCCACCACCCATCGGAACTAGGCTACTGGAAGCGGCCTCAATCCTGATTTCAGAGTTCATCTTGCACTTCCTCTCTAGTCGGCAACTCTGGTTCAAGAGGCGCTGCATGAAGATGGGAATGCCTTTGCCAAATTAGGTTTTCTTTTCCTCTTTGTGATGGTTTGACCTATTTAGGCATCCTTTTATTCAAAACAAGCGGGCCCCTTTCTCATTGTTGTATTTTTGTTGGGCCTTGTGGAATTGATGCATGTGCTGCTCTCTTGGGCTTTCTCGTTTTAATGAATGAACATTTCACAAAAAAAAAACGAGAAAATACAATTTGAAAGGAGGCAATTTCAGCTGTCATTATGTTTTGCAATGACAATAAACAAGAATTAGGATAATCACTTAACCATATTGGTTTTTATCTTCCAAAGCTTCTCACATGACCAATTGTTAGTTGTTCTTTCAAGAGTTACAAGCAATGAAAGGTTTGAAATATCTTGCAATAAATGATGAAGAAAATGTTAGTACGAAAACTACAAACATTGTTGTATTTTTTAAAGTATTTATATATCACTGTTTCAACTTATATGTGCATTTTAAAGGACGGGCTCATGTACTAATTTGATTTATTTGAGACTTCTTTGGTCGAGACTAAATGTATTCGAAACTAAATGTGTTGGAATTTTCGCTGAATTCAATGTGACAAAATTTTACTTTGGCCTTTTTAGGGTAGCGGTGCTTCATAGCTCAAGACACTATTCTATTTCATATCATAATGATTAGTGCTGATTCAACCAATTCAGTAATAACAACCACACTCAAGTTTCAAATAGTTCCACATTATAAAAGTCATAATAGATGTCAATTATAAGTTCAAAACTGTAATAGATATGCATGATACATGATGCAAACACAGGGAGAAGTTAAAAATAGAATTACATCGCTCCATTCACCGATTGTCATCCCTGATAAGGAAATGAAACTGGAGAAAGAATCACCCAACCATGGTGCTCTTTCGTCCTCTTTGTCGCACTACAAGTTACAAAAATGCAAGGGAGTAAGTACTAGTTCTTAAAGAAAATGTCTTAATTTAAACAAGAGGAAGGCAGCACCTTGCGCCAGCTTGTTCAATGTGGATGACCACTGCTTTGATGACTTGTGGTATGCTGCAAGTACCTGATCCATCTGTCCAGACAAATTATAACATTAAAACATGCCAGTCAATTAATAACTTGTTCATAACTTAAGTGTGTCCATGCAGAAGCCATAGCGTAGCATAATAAACCTTTGGTGCTTGCTAAGTCTGAGCCTCTTTAGACCAAAAAGGCAAGTAAGTTCATTTGGTAACTGTTAGTCAATGATATGTTCATTTGTGAGATAAGGAGCTCACCCAATATAACATAATTGGGTTTGCTCATACATATCCCATGGTATTACATGTTAGGTGTTCACGTTGAGTAAGTGAAGAAGGAGACCAAGCTAAATCACTACCGGAATGAGAGTCTTAAACCTACCCACCCTTTTTGCATATGAAGTGAACATGCCTTAATTACAATGATCCATTTCCTTTTATAGTAGGAAAGGTAAAAACCCTAAAGCTTATCCACCTAAGACTTGGGCCTTATACAAGCGCGGTCAAAGTGCCCACATATGCCGCAAAATAGTACATAGCTTTCCCATGGATCGAGTTGCTCACGAAATAAAAGCATTACTCGCCCCATGGAGGAAACACTTGCTAGGCTCATCGCTCGCCACAACATATTGAGGTTTCTCGAAGAAGGACAGCCTGACTCCGCACTATTTAAGCGAGCTTTCAACTAAGAAGTCTCTTACTAGTCCACTAGGTTTTACCCCTGACTATATGGAATGCATTCCAATTAAAATTCTCAATACATACAATTATAGTCATGTTTTCATCTCCTTAAAATTTACAGAATAACAGTTAAGACTAAGGGGAAAATGAGGTGTTGGCTTACCACATTCCCACATGAAGAATGCATTGAAAGAATAGCTCTTTCCAGGACATACAAATCAACAGCTTTATCTTCTGGTAGAGTTGAAGTGAAGCTCAAACCAAAGTCAATAAGAACCTAGACAAAGTAAACTTGACTTCTGTAATTCAAGTTGGTTATATTTCTCATATTGCATAACCTGAGTAAGTGTAATAGAATGTACATTCGGGACCTACGAAGATATGAATAAACTCACCAACTGATTGGCATCATTCTTCAGCAACATGTTTGATGTCGTTAAATCACCATGAACAAGGCCTCCATCATGCAACTTTCCAATTGCATCGCCAATTTGGGACGCAATGTTGCCTAACCGTTCTTTATTGACACCAAGAGATCCAAATTCAAGAAAGACATCTTTGACTGAAGGCCCCTCAACATATTCAAATGTTAATGTGTGCAGCACAGGATCCACAGCATAAAGCACAGGAGTACGAACCCCAAGTCGCCTTGCTTTGGTCATGCACCTAGCCTCCTGCTCCAACAACCAATTGGTGGAACAAAGTATTCAAGACATGGACTGGGACACATAAATATATAGAACTTCATTAGAATTATTAAAAAAAAACAATTTTATCTAAATCTGACCGCATTCAAGCGCTTGATTGTTAATTTAGAATCTAAAATTGGATGTCTGTATTTCTTTGAGAAACGTTCCTTGATAACAGACCTTCTTCCCACAAAAGAAGACTCAAAAACCCTCTGAAAAAAGAACATAAAAAAGCTAGATGAATTTGCATATATTGCAGGTCCAATCTATAAACTTATGTTTGGAGCTTGTCGCACTGGTAGAAATCAATTGCTTCCAAAGGTCCAGGAAAAATTGCACTTATAAAACCAGACAATATAGTTTTTAATTATAAGGGTAGGTGCTAATTGCTTCTACAAATCCAGGGAGTGGTTTATACTTACAGCTTCAGCTCCTTGCCTAATCAGGATGAGGGAGCTATCTTTTAAGTCAGCTTCAGTCTCCATAATATTGAAGGTTTTGGCAATGAAAACTCCTTGTATTTAACCCTTCAGCTGCAATTATCACCCAATTGACAACCATCATTCATCCAAACTAAATAAAATTTATGTTCATAAATAGAAATCAGACTCTAGGTACACCATAGCTAAAACAAACATTTCATTTATATCCTCAAATACAAGATAAGGATTTTCTCCTATGGATAGCTAGCACATCGATAGCAAATGTTGATAATCTGTGTACCTGCTACTTGTCTATACTCTATGGAAAAACCATCCATTTGAACTTTATGAATTTGAATCAATCCAAATCAGCTTCATAAATAATGAAACAGGTCATGGATGGGAGCTCATCTGATTGATTCTTTTATTTCCAATTACTCAGTATCATCATTAAATAATGATCATGCCGAACTCATATTGCCATTTTGGACCTAAGCCTATCACGAACCAATTAGCCTAGCTGTTGGGTAAGGGTCACATGAATGATTTTATATTATTATTTCTAACACCCTTCACAAGCCCGTTTGAGCGGAATGAAGCTTGGAGAATACACAGACTCACCTACCAATTAAGTTTTATAGCTTCAATGTTGAAGCTTTCAGAGACAGCAGTATTGAACCACAGCATGTACACAACGTTTCACTACCAGCCAGCAATTCATGCGAAATTTACAAATACAGAGCACATTCAAAACCAAACAAACACCACGAAAGAGAACTGAGAAACACTATTACTCTATTAACAGTTAACATTGATCAGAAAAAAATAGTGAACATGGCAAGAAGAGTTGTAGTAGTGGACCAAAATAATTTACCAGAAACGGGGAAGATGAAAATGGTAACAGCGATTGGAGAATGATCGACAGAGAGAGAGTGAGAGCAGTACGTGTCTGAACTAGGGTAACGGTTCTGACTACTCAACAGAACAAAACGGCGCGCTTTGTACCATTCTTTTTTTTCAATTGGTATTGGTATATAAAAACCAGGTCAGACCAAACCGGTCAAGCAATTTTAACGGTTTCATTATAAAAGAGAGTTGATTTTTCCGACTCGAACATTATTGTCTTTGAAGAAGGGTACCTGTCTTACACAAAAAAACCCGGGTTCTTAAAACTCGGAAAATTGATAGTAGCTTACTCTTCCGTGAACTAAAATCTGAAACATGATTGATCGAATCTATTTACTTCGTGGTATAAAACACGAAAAATAGTTTGACAATAACGTTTTGTGAGCTAATGTTCTTGCTCTTGGCACGCCCAATAGGGTGGGTATCATCATACAAGGGATGTCACGCTTTGAGAGTTGGATCATGTCGAAAATCCCCCACATTTTCCATGAAGAATTCTAAGACGATTCGACCTGTCCAAGCCACGGGATATAGTTCGGGTGCTCTGACTGGTTGGCCATCCTCAGAAGGATTTAGGGTAGCCATTCAAGGTATACCATTCAGAAGTAATCAGGGGTTGAAAGTCGTCGGGTAGCGCGCTTTGTACCATTCACAAGAATTATACAAGTATGCCCTTTGTCATTTTTACAATTATAGCTTGTTCAACAACTAATTAATTTTACCAAACACATTTTTTTTCAATTAAGTAGCTTTTAAGCTTTTTTCTAACTTATAAGTTTTTAAGCTTTCAGATAACTTATCAACTAGGCGTGCCAAACATAGATATGTAAGCATTCTCAAGAACCCATAGAGAGCCCCCATCCCATGTCTATTTGAGCCTTTGGGCGAATTAACTAATCACCACAATGAGCTTGAGTTTTCACTACATCTAGCATTCCACTCCATCTGCCTCATATTATAATTAGTTACTTTTTTTAGTTTTGTAACCCAAAATATTAGTCACTTTATAATATTTATTATTATTTTTCCTTGTTTACCCTTATATTAATAGGAAAGATGGTTGTTAATGAGAAATAAAGCTGTACTTATTAAAATTACAATGTGCAAAAATCAGTACCTTACTATATCACTTGTGACTTGTGAGTGATACTAGCCGACACGAACCATTTCACGCACGACACCACGAAAATCAATTTTGACTAACCTGACTTAAACTCATAAAATCGAATCAGAGCTATTCATCTCCGAGCTGTGCACAAATTTATCGTGCCAAATTCTCTTGTAACTAACGAGTTTGATTCATAATTTTTATTACAAATCTCAAAGTAAATTAAAACCTTATTACACATTCCAATTCTACAATTTACAAACTGTGTTCGTATTCACCTGGACAAAGCCGAATTAATTTTCATGTCACTATCATTCTAAAGTAGCTACTTTAATTAATATAATTACAACCTATGTTTTATAGGTCTTAGCTTGCACTAGATACATTCATACATTTGTTTATTGTTGGGTTTATATCTCGTAGGCTCGTATAGCCCTAGCTAATTTCCACAAATTATGCACCCAAACTGTAGTTGAAGACAAATCTTTCATAATTCATATATATATATATATATATATAATATCTTAATTCCTCATTAACCTCTGTGTTATTTGGATTGAAGCTTTCCTCATCAGGGTGTAAATTTCTGAATTTCTATTCCATGAACAGAATTGATGTATAACCATTCTGATTAGGAAATTTAGATTCAACACTACTTTCTCACCATGGAGACAGCCATGAGAATACAACGCACCTTATGTTTCATTAAAATCACGATTTTCAATATACATTAATTCACTCAATTTGAAACACGTGTTGGATTGGAAAAATGAGCTTTCACATTCACTCACGAAAATCCAAGAATAGCTATATAACTTTTTATTAAAACTTAATGATTAGGACAAATCATCTGATCTTTTAAATGAACCACATTGGTCCAAATTGCATTAAACCCATCTGATCAGGACAAAGCAAAATTATTTGTAAAAAAATGCCTAATAGATATTAGGTGAGACTAAACTTGTAAGCTATAGATCAACTGAAAGCTTCGGATCAAATGATCATAACCTCCTACCCAAAATATTTGAATGGCAATAATTAGTCTCAATCAGTCCTAATAATTGAAAGAAGGATCTAGATCTTTGAATTAATAATGGAAGTTAAATGGAAATCGGGTCAAAGATATTGGTTTCAAATTGAAGAGACAGATGAGGAATCCGATGAATTTTAAGTTAATTGACTACCACTATATTGCCCCTACGTGGGACATCATCTAGCAAATTTGTGGGGGTATAGTGTTGGCAAAGTTAAGGAACAACTAACTTGATTTTCTTTTCCTAACAATATTTGGGCCATTTCTAACTAATTATTCCTAATAAATGGAATAAGTACATACATTTTCACTTTCTTTTTCAAAACATTTTTACATTCAACATATGAATTTGTATATTATGAACTAAGAAAAGTAAAATCCGCCACAAGTTAAAAGAGTTTCCATCTAGATAAATTTTAGCACGCAATAAATATTGTAAATAATTGTACTAAATGCTAGTTATAAAAATATGGCGCAACAGTGAATCAGTTTTTAATATGATCCACCATAAAACTTTTGGTTACATATACTTTGTGCATTGTTTATACTATTTTCCAATAAAATAAAAAGCTCAGGTATCCAATTTCTCAATATTTTTTAAATTTAAAATGTTTAAATTTTTCTTTTCCAACCCATGTGTTATGTTGTAATTACACAACAATAATACTCAATGTATTATGTTTATGTTATATAGATACATGCATCATATGAACATGAGGATTACTTTGTTGATAAAGCAATTGTTTACCACTATGAGTACATTCTACATGCACACAAACAAAATGTATAATTATACTCAAGAATTCCAGTGGCATAAAAACTTCCGTGAAAATAAATGGTATCATGAATATAATCATACACACTTGAAAGGAAATTCAAAGTTATTTTCACCATGATATGCTTGATAATGCATGGATGCAAATTCATAAGGGTGAATACAGTAGGACTTACCATTATTTCTTCCTCAACTTCAGTCTAAGTTCTCATTCAAATAAACAAAATACACTTCGTGAAACATAACCACAGGGTAATGCTTAGTTATAATTAAGTTGACCCAAAGGATTTATCTAGAGTCAATTATAACCAATTCCAGGAGTGCTGCTAGTTATACAAGGCCTTGTAACAATTTCAGGACTTTGACATTATTTAGGGACCTGAAATCATTCCAAACAAAACCCAAAATAATATGCATTAGACATCATAATGGTGAGATATTAACTAAATACATGTTTGTAAACTGGTTTGAAAATCACGCTGAAGTTAAAATCATGGTAGACAGAAGCAAAAGCTAAAAAAAATTACTTTTGTTCACCATCATTTTAGCTTCAATGTGATTCTCTAACGAGTTTTGATCAAACATGCTTAAATATTTCCAATATAAATCCACAATGTGGTTGTAGTTGCCAAATGACCCTTTATAGGAAGAAACATCCAAAGCTTGTTTCACTAACTGTCAGTTTGTTACAGAAGAAAAAAAGACTCGTAAAAATGCAAGAACTGAAGATATAGTATGTCATCATTATGCCTTTGTACAGTGTTTGATATAGAGTGGGAAAGAGTACTACAGTGTATTTAATGTACGGAGGTCAGATATACATGTAGATGCACCAAAGAAAAAGACTTATACATAAATGGGCAATAGGAATATGATGAAAAGAAACAAAATTTGGTAGAATAAGACAAAGCTTTATGAAAACTAGAGATTCAAGATTCTGGTATACTGATGTAGTGTATAAAGCATGACATCTGCCGTGAAGACAAGTAACTTTCCAAACCAAACAGCATCTAAGTTTCTATCAACCTTAGATTTTGAATTCCCTTTGAATCCCCTTTTTAATTTCCTATAAAATTTTAAAATATAGTTAACAAGAAAATCTATATATACATCAATTAATGTCAAATGGAAAATACTGAAAATTAGTATATGAAACACGAGAAATGGTGTAGTCTGTGATTTTCATCAAATAACATAGTTAATTTTACCACATTAACATTTCTTTCGTAACATATTAACATTTCTGATTTGAAATTCTTATATATGATATTAACACTTGTGTTGTCCATTTTAATTTCTGGAAGATAGTGCGAATCTGAAAGAGGTAAGATTTGTCTGGAAAAGCAAATTTACATGAATATTATATAAGCACAATAGAAATAGTTACAAAATTTAGCGACCATAATCGTCATCTTGCATGTGAGAAGGACAAATACAGGACCCTACTATGATCTCATTCAATTAATGTCAAAACAAAACAAACAAAGGTAAAGTAAGCACTGTTATAATGCAAATTAGGGTTTAGATACCCATGGATTAGGGTTTACTATGACTGAAACAAGATAGGTGAATAAAAATGACCTTGTACCTTTCTTTGAACAACAGAAACTTGTTTATTGAATTAAAGATAGATAATGAGAACAAACCTCTCATTGTCCATAAATGATGGTTTAGAAAATTCAATCTGCTAATAATCAACTAAAGATGTTACTCTCCATAAATGATCTTGTTAATTGTTCAATCATATGTCTCATGTAATGATGCTTATCATGATGCTAATGGTTCCTTTTCATGTCAACTTCTGAAAACAACAGAAAACCAATAAGCAAGAAAATTTAATTAATTACCATCATCCTGAAGAGCAAGCCATATAAAATTTCTCTACTGCATAGGCAAGCTTGAACTTGAAACACCCTCAGTCATAGCCTTCATGACATTCCTCTTCTTCTTTTTCTTCTTATAAGGGATCCCTCTAGCCTTAGCCTGAGAGTCCCGAACCTCGCGTAGATAGAGCCTTATGGTGCCGCTAGCAAAAGGATTGGCCTCAGGCAAGCCTCCATTTTCTTCATAAGCAGCTCTAAGCCTCCCAATGAGAGCATCAAGGCTCCCCCAAGCTTGTCTTAGAGGACAAGTACAAGGACCAGGCGGTTCAGCTTGACCAAAAAACAAACACCCTTGAACATGCACTTTGGTCTTTCCAAATTGATCCAAGTACCTCAGAAATTCAAGCACTTGGTTGGAATTGCACTGTGAAAGTGCCACTGGAGGCCTTTGGTTCCTCAAGTATTGTCCAAAGGTGTTCCAGTCCCTTCTCTTCTGAGATTCATACCTGCTCAGAGGCTGCTGTTGCTGTTGTTGATGATGATGATGATCTGAAGCAGGCGAGGATCCTTCAGCTATGTCTTTTCCTTTGTTGGACATGTCTGTTGCTAGTGATGGTAATTCATTTGGTATTATCTCTTTTTCTGAAGCAAGAAAGGGGAGGTCTTTTCTTTTGAGGCGAGGAGGGGGAAGAAGACAATGGAATGAGTGGAAGAAAATGATAAAATAAAAATTTGGAGATATCACATCAAAGGTCTAGTGAGGAGACAAGGTATGGGACCAATAGGAGAGTGCTTTAGCCTTCTTTTTCTTCCTTCCCTACATTATTTCTTGCTTTAATGGTACTATTAGCATTAACCATACTTTACTATCCAAGGAAAATGATCTGTAGACACAATACAGTACAAACATCTAATAGACACTTAATGAGTGAAAAAAAGAAAGAAAAGAGAGTAATAATAATGTATGTGATGTATGATAGAAAAGAAGTACATATAGAAAGAAAAAATTGGATATGTGTTAGATGTCTACACTATTTATATGTCTCGGTATCATTTATGATAATTGAGTTATAACTTATAATACGCATATGCTAAATGGTACACCCACTTCATATACATCACATTTTTTATCTACCTTTAACTTTTTATCACATTACATCAAATATCACATTGTTACTCTTTTTTTCTCTACCGTTCTCATTTTACGTGTCTTCATTCATTGAGTGTGTACCGAACATTTTCCTTTTATTTTATTATTTGATTCCTTTACTATTGTGCTTCCGTAATCAAAGCTATCATTATTGGGTAACTTAGCGTAATTAGTACTATGGTTAATTATCTGATGACCATTTAGTAACAGTTTAGGTCGTCTAGCATTTAGGGCTTGTTTGCCACGCAATAGCAAACTTTGGGATTAAAAGTTAAACTTAATGTGGCTTCCGTAACCTATCCTACTACTCATTGACAAGGTAAGAGAGTATGGTGTTACATCTCTTTCACATGGTCACGAAGCACATAACTTCTTTTATCACAATTACCTTGTACCTTTTAACTTGTAAAGGGAAATCGAGCCAAAATTTAATTGCAAAAAATTAAAGCATAGATGAAAAAAATATCCTTTTTATTTACTGTTTTTCTTAAAAGAACAAAGCTGATCTGTTTCTTCAACTCATAGTTGGAGGAAAAAATGTGAAGAATGATTTCAAGTTGAAAAAGGGTCGTTACTTGCATAATTGTTCAAAGTATCTAAAGCAGAAATTTATATATAAATATGTTAAGTATGGTTGAGGGCCCGTACGTAGTGCAACATTTCAACACCTAGTTTCTGGTATAATCATAATATCTAAAACTCATTCGCATAGTGACAAAAAAAACCAATAATAGGTTGATGCAGTGATAAGCAAGTTTTTTTTTAATACTAGTGCTGAAAAGTAAGTTAGACACTGTTGACACCTAAAAATATGTAACAATTAAAAAATAGTCAAAATGTCTCATTTGCTAGTGTGATAGACGAGCTGCGAGAGGCTTTAGCCGAAGGAAGTGAGTGGCCGATCAAGCAGGACATGAATCAGCTAAAAGTTTGAACTTTGAACAAATTGGAGGAAGGTGCACAAGTCTTAGGTCCACAACGAAATATTTTGCATATGTTTTAGAAGGTCCACACATGGAGAAAATCATCTGATGGTTCGTCCCTTGAAAATATGGAGAACGATTATTGTTTGAAGAACCAGCCTAAGTAAGAAGCTCGACTTAACCAAAGATTCTAGACTGCTCAAAGGAAGTAACTTCCAACACCCCCACGAAATGTAATTATACTGGGAAACGCAAGTAGTGGCGGGAAGGGTCATTTGCACACAACACAACTCATCAATCAATCAAACTACAAATTTTGGCATTTAAATTTTAATTTACATTTCAATTAATGCATTTAATTTTCAGTCTTTAAGTTTCATTTGTGGTCTTTCAGTCATTTACGCTTTTAAAACTTTATTATTTATTAAGCTTTATATCATTTACTTTTACCGATTTAAGCATTTCTTTATCCATTTTGTTTTAGCTTAGTTAATAGTCATCCTTTAGATACAAAGTCTTTAATAACGATCGTTAAGAGCTTTTTAGAGTGTCTATTTGCATTGAGGAGTAAAATCTCTTCCTCAAGTAATCGCTTGATAAGCATCACACCTTACACAATCTGTCCCAATACTATATTTTTTTTTGTTCAAAGATTGGTACTTCATTCATTCATTGATGAAGTATACAATGAGTAATTCTCTTGCTAGAAACCCATGTACATTCTCTTCCACCGTCCCTGGGCTTTTTTTTGTCAATCCGTCCCTGGGCTTCAAGCACAATTTTTCTCTCCAAGGCCTAAAATCCTTCATGGGCCTTCTCTAACTACTTAGGGTTACAAAAATCATTTTATAGGTCTTATCTCCACTATGACAAAAAAAAAACGGTCTTTATGTCAACATTCGGTTCAATAGTTTACGCTCCACACCTCGCCTCCTAGCATCCCTGAGGAATGCTTGAACGACAAGTTGCCAACAAAATTTGAATAAGGAAAGGCCTTGTTGAATGACACATTTTCTTTACTTTGATGAACCTACAAATTATATAACCTATATGAAATTAATCCATCTTTTGTCGAAGTATTTGATTACCTTGTTTCTATTCTTAATTGATTTATTTCTAATTGAAGTTTCATTTCTCATCTCTGTAATAAGTAAAGTATGGGATAAGATCCCTCTCCATCTCTATTATTATGCCCACATGGGATTCGAAGTCAATTTGTAATTGTATCAATAGCTAGCTCTGCTGTCAGCATTACAAGTATAGTTAGGTTGATGATTAAACAATTGTCATAGCTAGTTAAGTGTCTGCACATGCTCTCTTTTTTTATGAGCCAAAATTCAACGATCAACGTGATTGTTGGATCTTCTTGTAAGGGGTAAGCCAATTAGTAGTCAGCACCTGATTTATATGTACAACTAATTCAATCTGTACAATACTTCAATTATAACCAAAATGTGATTCCACTCATGCAACTCATGGTTTACACAATTAAATGAATTAATTATATTTGTAAAAAAGCATTTTATGTATGTATTAATGCAAGGAAGATAGACCTTGCAATGCAACTCATGAAAACCCTCCTCCAAGTCAAGAAACTACGCACTTTTCAATTCGGTTCCTAAAAATGCAGTTACACACTAAAGACAAGTCCAATTACCAAGAATGCAATTGCATAAACAATAATGCAATTGCAATTGCTGAAGAAACTGCTTCCTGTACGAGGGTTCCACACAACAGGTAAAGGAGCTAATATCACCGAAGAAACTGCATACAGATTTGACCATCACTCTTTAAAAACAACAGAAATTGTTAATCCCCTGGCAAGTACAGTGAAGGGGTATCTTCAGAACATAAAGTGACATTCTGACATATATATTGAAGATCTCAAGCAGAGCAATTCTTTATTCTATTCAGGTCATACGCTTGAGTAGCTTTTTGAATAAAACCAACTGATACTTAGTTCCTTCGCACCACTCACAAGAGACATAAATTGAAATATCAGCGATCAACAACACACTCAAGCAGCAGCAATTCTTTATTCTATTCAGGCCACACTCAAGTCATTACCAAATTGAAATATTCACAATTTTCAGCATCACCTCCACCACCATCCTTCCATCAGGTATAAATGTTCTCGCTGGCCCAAACGATCAATAGGGTCTAATATCGTCTTGGCCGGCCTAGAGGGTTCATATAGTCAACTGAGCAACGTGTTGGCCGACGAGGACAACCAAAGAGAGACAATCTTGTCCAACAGTTAGCCAAGCAAAAGTAGAGCCGGCGCAATTAATGACTTAGAGGTTGCCCAAGCCTAGTCATTATCTCACACGATGGCTTAAATGTTTCTGTTACCGTTCATATATCAGGCTCTATAAATATATGTTTGATAGTTTAATTAAATAAACATTACTCATTTGCTCAATATATATGTTCTTCTCAGACATTGAGTTCTCTCTCTGATCGATTTTGAACTAACTTGAGCGTCAGAGTGTCTTATGTAGGTACATCCCCCATCATGGATGACCAACTCGATCACCACTGTGTGTAAGGTCTAAGAGCACTGCAAGAAAATAAGAGGACTCCATAACTTGATTTTTGGAAGAACATTTTGCGTCGTCTATAGGAGAAATTGATCCCAAAGAGCATAGATACGTTTTCCTCACATCCATGTCTTTCATGGGAGCTTTAGATGCTTTGGTCCATCGTATCTCGACCTCATTTGATCATGAAACACAAAAAATCTCGATAATTCAAGATATTGTGATTTCCATGAAACTCACCACCACAACACATATGAGTGTGTTCAACTCAATGATACAACTAAATTATTGAACTCGAAACTAGTTCAATATTTAGAATTGATTTGATTATTGTAAAAAACTATTGATGAATAAGAAACTCTAACTATTAATATTTTATACATAGAAGAAAATGATATATATGTGGAATTTTTTTTTTAAATTTTACTACTCCATGCCTTTGTAGGTGACTTTTACCTACTTTTCTAGGATTAAGAAAATTAGCTACCAATGATAAATTTGTAAAAAAAAATTAATTTTTCTAAATTTTTTGTATTTAAAAAACTTAAAAATCATTAAATTTCTCTTTCTAATTTAATTATCTGCTTAATATTTTATAAATTTCTCTTTTCAAATTAATAACTTTTCAAAATCTCAGTATTTCTTGTATATTAAATATTAGGCTAAATTCAAAAAAAAAATATTAATCTAATGCCTTATAGTAAAACTCACAAAAATTGACTTATTATAAGAAACATAATATACCAACAAGATTATGAAAAGTATTGAAAACCAAAACAACCCAACTTTAAACGGATATGTTTGGTTCTGATTTACAACCCTAACTTCGACTTTGACCGGATTTTAGAAAAAAAAAATCGAATCTAACCCTAACCCCGTACTTAAAAAGGCAGGGGCGAAGATGGATTTGAAGGTGCAAATGTCCAACCTCAAACTTACCCCAAAGGCAGGGGCGAAGATGGATTTGAACCCTGAACTTGAGAAATTTTGTTCCATCAAGTTCCATTTAGGCCATCCATACCGGTAAACCTACCCCAATGTGATAATTAATTATTTTGAAGTATACATGAAATATGACCTAATTCTTAATATTCCTGTATTTAATATTATTGACGTATAATTTTGTAAATCCTTTGAATTAAAATGTGGTTTCTACCTATAGGTATGACTTGAGGAATGAGGTTATGTATCATGTTTATAAGAAGTTAAGAACTAAAGGAGGTTGTGTATCATGTTTTCATCACTATCTTCCTAAAACCGACCTTGCACACCTGCCCCACTCAGAACCGAGACAGGGAGAGAAAAATCTGCCTTCAATCTGCCTAGGTAAAGAGTTATGGGTATTGTAATCAATGTAGCCATTATAGTATGAGAAATTTCAAAATTTATGGCTACCATCAAGGCATCATCAACGAATGAAACACATGCTAGATAGAAGTCCCGGTCCTTCCCAAAATCGTTCTCAGGTACGTTTGCATACTTGTTTATTTAATGTGAAAATACATTGATCATCACAATTCACAAATCACAATTAATAAAAAGAGTTATGGTAGTCAATTGCTGAAAGCAACCCAGCACCATTTCAGCAATTTTTCTTGCAAAGGGTGGATTACAATTTACAACAAATTTTCTGAGGACCACTTCTACAATTTTTAATAACTTCCTCCAATCAAAAGCCTTAAATTAATCATTACCATTCATTAAAAATTTATCAAATCAAACGGTCATAAGTGCTCTTTGACCTATTTGGTAGTTCACGTGCAATGCAGCTTGCTAATTTTCAGGGTTGGGTGGTCCTACTTGAACTTGAAGTTTGAGAGTGAGAACTGAAATAGTGAAGAAACTACCATCAACTACCTTGAAAGTGAGAATCTTTGCAAATTTGAAGAAGGCATATTCTTATTCTTAGTTGCAAATTTGGAACTGATAACACCAATGAGTCAATGAGTAATCACTGTCTCTGTCTGAAACCAAACCAACTTGCTTCTACAGTTTTTGTTGATCAGAATAGTAAACACCTCATGCTACTTTATTTCTTTTAGAACATTTAAGACTTTTTATTTCTTCTTCTTCTAAAAAGTGGAAACAATTATTTAAAATCAGAAAAAAGGAAAGCTTTTAAAATAAATCCCTATATTATATTATGAAATTAGATAAAGTAAGATATTTACTGCTCAACTCTCTCTCAAATAAATTTAATTCTATTTTCCAATATTTCATAATAAATTTCTCACAAGACTCATAAAAGTGGTATTCTTTACCAATAAATATTATCTAAATTTAAATATTTTTATTTCTTAAATCATATTTTTATTTTATAATTTAAATTCAAACCCCTTAACAACGTGATGCATAATAGCTCATTTTATCCTTTAACTATAAGATAAGGTTCAATCATAATCCATACGAGTATTATGAGCTGACAAAAAATTCAAACCTTATCTTTAGTTATTTCAATTCTAATCCGAATTAAATTATATTTTTACCCTTATCATCCAATATCACTTAATGTTAAATGATAAATAAAAATCAGCTATCATAATTTAAAATGAGATTAATTTCTATGCACCGACGGTGTAAAACTTATTTACACCGTCGGTGCATAGAAATTAATCTCATTTAAAATTGAAAATTATCTTAAATATTTACCTATCCTATTGTAATTCATTTTCTACTCTTATCTTATCTTTTAAGTTAGCTATTGAAAACAAACCAAAAAGTTACATTTATCCCTCCCCAAACAATCCCAGCTGGTAAGACTCAATCCATGCCTATTATTTTGATTCACGACAAAACTCAAATTAATTTTAATAATAATAAACGTGAGTAGATATTTTATTTTATATCAAATATCTTCATTTTTTTCAGTTCAAAAAAATATCTACATTTTTAATTATTTATCTTCTTAATAATTTCACTTTTTTATTGTGTGTTTACATCTATAAAGAGACCCTTTTCCATCGTATTTGGATCTGGCTTCACTTCTCTCACTCTATCTCAATTGTTTTTCTTTCGTTGTCATCATCAGTTTCTTCTTCTTCTTCTTCTTCTTCTCTTATCCAATTGGTCCTTCACACACTCAGGTACTTGTCTCAGATCTCACTCACTGTTCTTTTTCTTGTTTTTTTTTTTTTAAATTCTAAGTGCTCTGTTTTTCACAAACAAAAAAACAGAGCATGTTGCTGTAACAGTAGAAAACCAAGCATCAAGATCGATTTTTGGATGATTCTGGTGTGACCCTTTTGGTGAATTTGACAGGTGGTGAAGGGTTTGTGAAGTTACAATGGCGAACAGGAACTTGGAGAAGATGGCATCCATTGATGCTCAGCTTCGGCAATTGGTTCCTGCTAAAGTCAGCGAGGATGATAAGCTGGTTGAGTATGATGCTCTGCTACTGGATCGGTTCCTTGATATTCTCCAGGATTTACATGGGGAGGATCTGAGAGAAACTGTAAGAGCTTTTCACTGATTTTTTAGAGTGTTTGGATTTTCTTTTGGACTTGTTTTTGTGCTTATAATCAAGTTCCTTTTACTCAACCCTTTGATCCAAAGTGTCTCTATTTTGTTCTGATCGGTTTGGTGAGTGGAAAAGCAAGGGACTTTACATGAATTAAAGGATTTTGGGTACTGGGTTGGGAAGATTGGTTTGGGAAGTTTTAGTGAAACAGAACATGCTTAATGGAATCTTGAGATGGGGAATATTATATGGTCTAATGTTTACTTTTACTTTTAGATTATATTATATATGTACTAATTGTTCCTTTCACTTTGACAGTTGACTCTGCAGTTTCAAATTTGTCAATTAAACACAGGGTTTATGTGTTATGTATTCAAAGTCTAAGTGTTTTAGTTGATAAGCTTTTCATGTTTTTTCTATAGATTTAAGTTGAGTTTATGTTTAGTTTATCTATAAGGAAATAGTCGGCATCCATCCGAAGGTGACCGGATACTGTGTAGCAGGAGATAGATAGTTAAGTAAGTGTAATGAACTGAGCAATAGGGAATTGGTGGCCAAGTATTATTGTTAGCTGATTCATTTTATGGTTAGCCCTTAACCTATATATACCAGGTTTTACTGGGATGGAACCAGAGTAATTGAGTTAGGGGTGAAAATTTAACACACTAAGAAAATTTAAGAATGATTCTTTGTGAAAGACAGTATTAATTTTTGAGGGAACGAATGCAACATTTAGACACTACTACTGTATTAAGAAAAGAATTCTCTCGGGGAGGCGACGTCCCCATTTTTGGGTCACTTGGGTCCGTCGCTGAGGTTTTACATGCCCTTGCATTTCTCTGACATAATGGTATGGAGAACAGTTTCAGAGTGATGTTTAATTTTTTCTTATGTAGGTTCAAGAAGTATATGAGCTTTCTGCTGAGTATGAAAGAAAGCATGAACCTCAGAGACTGGAAGTACTTGGAAATCTGATAACTAGTTTGGACGCTGGAGATTCCATTGTTGTTGCCAAGTCCTTTGCCCACATGCTTAATTTGGCAAACTTAGCTGAAGAGGTCCAGATTGCTCACCGCCGTAGGATCAAGTTGAAAAAGGGGGATTTCGCTGATGAGGGCAATGCAACCACTGAATCAGATATTGAAGAAACTTTCAAGAAACTTGTAGGTGAAATGAAGAAGTCTCCTCAGGAAGTTTTTGATGAACTGAAAAATCAGACTGTTGATCTGGTTCTTACTGCTCATCCTACTCAATCAGTTCGTAGATCTTTGCTGCAGAAGCATGGAAGGTTTGTTTCAAAATTTAGTATTTTTCAGCTTCAGCTCTTTCTTTTTTGTTGCTTTTATGTTATACTTGCGGCAAAGTATAGAAATATTAAGCTATCATCTGCTCCTCTTCTTTACAGGATACGAAATTGCTTAACTCAATTGTATGCCAAAGACATCACTCCTGATGATAAGCAGGAGCTTGATGAGGCTCTACAGAGAGAGGTGAATATTGAAACACATAGGATTGTTGCATCCATGATATTGAAAATATTTTCACGAACAATAGAGAGGAAAGCACCCGCCGATGGTATTTTTCTAAAAATGAATTTTTTTCTTGCTTCTGTTCATGTAGATCCAAGCTGCTTTCCGTACTGATGAAATCAGGAGAACCGCTCCAACACCACAAGATGAAATGAGAGCAGGGATGAGCTACTTTCATGAAACAATTTGGAAGGGTGTGCCCAAATTTCTGCGTCGTGTTGATACAGCTTTGAAGAATATAGGGATTAATGAGCGTGTCCCGTATAATGCTCCACTTATTCAATTTTCTTCTTGGATGGGTGGTGATCGTGATGGTATGGTTTCTATCGTTGACCAACATTATCTCTTATTATAAGAAGAAATGGAGATATTTGCAAACTATCTTCAAGATGCCGAAACAAAATCCAGTTTGATTACTCAAAACAAAATAATCGTTTTATGAAAAACAATGGAAGAGGTGTTTGTGAAGCTTGAAATTATAAATTCTGCCAGTTTAACATGTAAAATGTCAACTGTTAGTTAGGTCATGTCAGTTAGTTAGTATTAAGCTTCCCTGAAGGTCATGTGTCTAACTATGTTCAATATGATGCAGGCAATCCAAGAGTAACTCCTGAAGTGACAAGGGATGTTTGCTTATTGGCTAGAATGATGGCTGCTAATTTGTATTATTCACAGATTGAGGATCTTATGTTTGAAGTAATTAATTAATAGCTCTCCAAATCATTTTAAATAATCATTGTTGATGGTTTATTACTGTGTGCCATTTTGCTGATTCCCCTTTTTGTTTTTGTAGCTGTCCATGTGGCGCTGCAATGATGAGCTGCGTGTCCGGGCTGAGGAACTTACCAGTTCTTCCAATAAAGATGCAGTTGCAAAACACTACATAGGTATTTACTGAACTTTTTCCTTTTAAATTAAGGAATAGGTGAAACTTCAGCAGAAACCCCCAAATTATCATATCCAATTTAGGTTGCATTATGATATCCACTCATTTTTTGTGATACTTTTTACTTAATTCATTATGCAGAGTTTTGGAAAAACATTCCTCCAAGTGAACCGTATCGTGTGGTACTGGGTGAAGTAAGGAACAGACTCTACCAGACTCGTGAGCGTTCTCGCCATTTGCTTGCTAATGAGTACTCTGACATTCTAGAGGAACACACTTTCACTAATGTGGAGGAGGTATATTTTTTTGTTTAACTTCCTTAACAAATAATAGTATCCAGCCCAGCTACTGATTGAAGCAGATCACAAATCATCAATGTTATGCAGTTATTGCCTCCACTGTTTGTAGATTGTGAAAACCTCTCATAACCTGCTCAGCTGTCAAGACAGTTTGATTTTCTTCAATAAATTTGCAAAGATTGTTGAATTTACTTCAATATTTGCATTACTATTTGTTGTTCAATATGGTTTGTTAACAATGTTTCATACAGCATATCCTTGTTTCAAACATTTATTCTACTACATTCTAATTTTTGGCTAACGGTTACTGCCAGCTTTGTTTAGTTCTTGGAACCTCTCAAAAACCATTAAAAATCATTTTGTGATATCTTTTTCATAGATCCTAACTAAAGTTGAAATTGTGTCTAGTTCTTGGAACCTCTTAAATACCATTAAAACTTATTCTGTGGCTAATATCTATCTCAGACACTAACTAAAGCTTAAATTTTATCCAGTTCCTGGAACCCCTCGAGCTCTGTTATAGATCACTTTGTGCCTGTGGTGATCGGGCAATTGCTGATGGAAGCCTTCTAGATTTTTTGAGGCAAGTCTCTACTTTTGGACTGTCCCTAGTTAGGCTTGATATTAGGCAAGAGTCCGACCGTCATACTGATGTGCTGGATGCCATCACCAAACATTTGGGAATCGGCTCCTACCTGGAATGGTCTGAAGAAAAGCGGCAGCAATGGCTTTTGTCCGAGTTGAGTGGCAAACGCCCTCTCTTTGGACCTGATCTTCCCCAAACTGAAGAGATCAAAGATGTTCTCGACACATTTCATGTCATAGCAGAACTTCCATCTGATAACTTTGGAGCATATATCATATCAATGGCAACTGCACCATCTGATGTGCTTGCAGTTGAACTCCTGCAACGTGAATGCCATGTCAAGAATCCGTTAAGAGTCGTCCCATTGTTTGAGAAGCTTGCTGATCTGGAAACAGCTCCCGCTGCTTTGGCTCGGTTGTTCTCCGTTGAGTGGTACCGAAACCGGATCAACGGGAAACAAGAAGTCATGATTGGCTATTCTGATTCAGGTAAAGATGCTGGAAGGTTCTCTGCAGCGTGGCAGCTATATAAGGCTCAAGAAGAGCTTATTAAGGTAGCTAAGGAATATGGTGTTAAGCTAACAATGTTCCATGGTCGTGGAGGGACTGTCGGCAGAGGAGGCGGTCCTACTCACCTTGCTATCCTGTCTCAGCCTCCAGACACAATCCATGGATCACTCCGTGTTACTGTCCAAGGAGAAGTTATCGAGCAGTCATTTGGAGAGGAGCACTTGTGTTTCAGAACCCTTCAACGTTACACTGCAGCTACTCTAGAACATGGAATGCATCCCCCAATTTCCCCCAAACCAGAATGGCGTGCTTTGATGGACGAGATGGCTGTTATTGCCACTGAGGAATACCGTTCTATTGTATTCAAAGAACCCCGTTTTGTTGAGTATTTCCGCCTGGTAAGATTTCAACAACAAAAAATCATTTACTTTTTTTCTTTACATTTTATGCTTATTAAATGAACTTGGAAAAGATTTGAGAGTTGTTGTTGACACTTTCTGAAATGCAGGCTACACCGGAGTTGGAGTATGGCCGAATGAATATTGGAAGTCGGCCGGCAAAGAGAAAGCCTAGTGGAGGCATTGAGACGCTCCGCGCTATACCTTGGATCTTTGCCTGGACACAGACAAGGTTTCACCTTCCAGTGTGGCTAGGGTTTGGGGCTGCATTCAAACATGTGATTGCAAAGGATATCAGAAATCTTAACATGCTGCAAGAGATGTACAATCAATGGCCTTTCTTTAGGGTCACTATTGATTTAGTGGAAATGGTGTTCGCCAAGGGAGACCCCGGTATAGCTGCTTTGTATGACAGGCTCCTTGTTTCAGAAGATTTGTGGTCATTTGGGGAACAGTTGAGGACCATGTTTGAAGAAACTAAGCAACTGCTACTTCAGGTAAAGCTACTTCCTTACCATATGACATTTTGTTACAACTCATTTATTAAAATACACACTAGCTGGCAAGTAGTCTCCATTTGCTGTTCAATTTAGCAAATTGGATTTAGCTCCTTCAAAATGAGAAAGTAACTTTAAAGGTAAAGTAAATTATCACAACCGTGCGTTGACTAAAAAATCAATGCTTGAGATTTAAAGAACACCATTGTTTTCTCAATTAATGGGTGTGATAGCTTACTTTACCCTATGTAGTGACTCCCTCACTTTATAGTAGCGAAATCCTACCAAATTATATTGTAGTCACTAATTCTTTCTTAAATATTGAACATTTCCTAAGAATGAGAGACTGATTAATTGTTACACAAGCTGATTTTCTTTTTCTGCTGTAATTTTTGTAGGTGGCTGCACACAAGGATCTTCTTGAAGGTGATCCTTACTTGAAACAAAGACTCCGGTTGCGTGATTCTTACATCACTACCCTCAATGTGTGCCAAGCTTACACATTGAAGCGAATCCGCGATCCGAACTATAATGTGAAGCTACGCCCCCACATCTCTAAAGAGGCTATAGACGTGAGTAAACCTGCGGATGAACTTGTTACTCTGAACCCAACAAGTGAATATGCACCTGGTTTGGAAGACACCCTCATTCTCACCATGAAGGGTATTGCTGCCGGCATGCAAAACACTGGTTAAATCTGAGAGATTCTACTTCTGTTTTCTGTTCTCTGTTTTATCAAAATAATGAATTTAGATCGACTCACCAAAGAGGGTGTTTGTTTTCCTTTTCCCAGTTGAAATATCATTTGATATAAATTATGTTTCCATGCTTTGCTATATAAAGCATCGTTTGGCTGCTCTGAAACAATGATTAATGCCAGTATGCAACTGATTATGTTTTAACTGAAATCACAGCTTATTGGCTTGTTTGTATCGCTTCTTTCTAACTACTCTTGGCACACCAACGTTTTACATAATGTGTATGATGATTATTACAGCCTTTTTAATGGTAAAAACAATTTTGTTTTGTAGAAGTAATTTGTATTTTTTTTCCTTAGTTGGATTAAGATGTTTCTAGTCTAAGTTGTATATTTAGCTAACAAGTCTCTACTTTTGAAATTAAATAAATTTTGTTATTTTCGCATACACACTTGCCCACCTTTGAGTAACTTTTTCACTTATCCACCTTAATGGAACCCATCATCAAATTACTCTTTTAAAAAGCTTTAAAATACATGTTCTAAGCTGCGGTCGAGTGTGTATTTGGTCACACTTTTAACCTACATTAGCAAACACTCCAATGTAAAAAACCACAATATTTCAAATAAAAAAAGTGTTAGATTGAATGAAATGACTTTTACATCCAATTCAACTTTAATAAGCTTAGTAGTAGATCCACCCATATAGATCAATACTTGGGAACATAATCTTGGAGGGAATACATAATACTTGGGACCATATATTAAATCAATGATCTTGATACCCTAAAAATCCCACTTACTTCTTGATTTGTTCCATGCTCACAAATGCATGCATCTTGATCCTGACATATCATCATCAATTCATCACTATTATAAGCAAAGAAAAGGAATATAAAAGGGATGGAAGTGGTTGTGTTTTCCTACTTTCTACTTAGTGGCATATCCAAATGCCAATTATTATTAATGGAGTTGTAGCGTGAAACAAACGCAGACGACACCACCATTTTTTTTTTGTATGTTTATATTTTTATTTTGCTACCAATCTCTACACATATAGAGGCTAGGTATCAAAAAAATTCAAAGCTAGTCACATATTATAAAGCTAACTCTTGCACGCTCTCTTTATTTGAAGTGGGGATTTCCCACTTTAACAAATTTGTAATCTTTCATTTATTTAATTTTCGTATACAAAAAGGATGAATACACGTAGCACTTTAAAATCAGCAATCCTATTTCGCATCAAAAGTTTAATAAAAAAATATTATATGTCTCATAACCTATTAATAGAAAAAAGTACACTACTAAGATGTTTTTAACTTTTTATATATGAAACGCAATATCTTGAAGGCTGAGGTGCTAACCATTCTGCATGGTCTTCAACTGTACATATTTAACTCTTCGGGAAGTAAGATTAAGGTATGTACTAATGTCTTTTACCCTACACTACTTGAAACAAATTAAATCGCAAAATAAATTTTAAAAAATGCATTTCGGATTTAACACATTTTTTTTTGAAACACAAGTTAAACATGGCATTTTGGGGAATTACAAGGTGGGGATGGTGTGTTTTTAAGGGTAGGTTGGATATGTAACAATTCCCTTAAGAAGATAGCATTATTTGAGGGAAAAAAGAGAGGAAGGAGAGATCTCTTTTGTCAACATCTTTGCCAAGTTGGGAGTTAGTTCTACCTCAAATCTATATGTTCAGCCACAAAAACTAATTGCGAATTACATGGGGAGGCAGGGGAGCACGTCTTGTGAAGGATAGTTATCCATTCTACATGGTGAGCATGAAGTGCATTTGCCTTGTGAGGGGAACATAACAGCAAATTTTCTTGCATAGTTTGAGGCTTCTTCAGCTGTGTTTTTTTTTTTTTTTTGCCAACTCAATGTGCTTTTGGTTTGCTTGAAACATTGTGCGATAATATTTGGGTAAACTTGAACACACTTTCACCCTAACTCAGTTTTGACCCAAAATCCACTTTCACCAAACTCTACAAAACTCTTACTTTTACTTTGGTGTTGAGCAGTTCGGGATAAACCCTGTTTCGAAATACAAGTATTCAAACATAAATTACATTACTACAACCAACTCGCTTTAACCTAAAATCCTATTTTGCAAACTTACATTCATCCAAACTCTATTTTACAAATTAAAATCCAAACACATATTTCTACGGTTGACCTCTTGATTCAACTCTCTTCTCCTAGAGACTTGCATGTCATTTCGATTAAAGATGTTGTTAGTGTTTCAGCTTTGAGGTTTGTTTCTTTGCTTATATATAAAAAAAAAATACACCCCCTAATAAGTAACTATTTTATAAAATCTTTCTTTATTATTCTAAAATAAACTAAAGTGTGATTTTTTTATAAAAATAAAACTCACTATTAAAAAAAATGTGAAGCTAAATAAAAATAAAAGCAAAAGTGGAAAAAAAAGGTTTTTTAATTCCTACCCACTTTTCTTAACATGCTTTTGTATACAAGATAAAGACGTTTTGAGGTTCCCAATTTTTTAATTCCATCTTTCTTCATTTTGTGCAATTGTTCTAGTGAGAGAAACTCTCTCCCTTTCTCTCTCTAAAGTAAAAACCCTATTGCTTCCTTCGCAACCGAACCCAACCCAACAATGGCCAATAGTAACCTACCTCGAAGAATCATCAAGGTTCGTACACATTTCCTCCTTGATTGATTCCCCAATTCCAGTTTCTCCGATCGATTTTGTTTCGTTTCTCAGAAAACCAAAAAACTTGAATTTTTTTGGTCATGGTTTTCTGGGTCTTACTTTTTAGCTTCAATCACGTTGCTAAAGACCATGTTCTGAGTAATTAACTGCTCATTCAATTTTGGGTCGATCTCAAAATTGCATCTTTTCCAATTTATCTTGCTCAACTCAGCTGAAACCCCTTTTGCTATTGATCTCAGTTGGAAGTGATTTGTATGTTGGTTTTTTCTAAGTTTTGATCTTTGTGAATGTTTTGATGACCCTTTTGCTTGTATATGAACAGGAAACGCAGCGTCTGCTCAGTGAGCCAGGTAACTACTACTAATTAGCACTTTTTCCTTTGGTGCTTTATTTGGTGTATGAAAACTGCCCCATATGCATACCCTCGGTTGAATTCGCGGCGCTTGTCCATTTATTTTTGGGTTTTATTTTGATTTTTCTAAGAGATACTTGGTGATTTAGTAATCCAGATTATGAAGCAAGGGTTGTTTTCTGTTTTTAATCTGCTGATTACTTGTTATGATGATCTGCTGATGCAGCACCTGGAATTAGTGCTTCCCCCTCCGAGGAGAATATGCGATATTTCAATGTGATGATCCTCGGACCGACCCAGTCACCTTATGAAGGTAGTATTGAGTTCAATAGCATGATCATGTTACCTTAAATTGCTTCTAAATATATTGTCGGTTCAGTTGTGTCCGATTAAACAAATTTTAGCGATAATGTGATATAAATATCCATTTGATTTGTGTGTTCTGGAACAAGGTTAAACATGAAGAATTCCAGTGAAGATTTATGCTTTGTGTCTGTAGTCAAATGTATTTTGGGAATGAATAGTGGCATTAAAGTTTCATTGTATTGCTTTTTATTACGAAGCTGTATGCTTTATTCTTGAAGTGTTGTCAAGTAGCGGTTGTAGCGGCGCTATAGCGTAGCGCTCTGAGGCTCACCGCTATTTGCGCTATGAGGACTTGAAATAGTGGATTTTTGGCTTTCTGCTATTTTCCGCGATTAACAATACTAAATTGTTGATTGTCTAAGTGTTTGTGTGGTCAAGCATTTCAAACTTTATTTTGGATGATTTTGATTTTGTAAAATTGATTTAGGTTAAAATAAATGAGTTCAGGAAGGATATAAATGAAAAGCTGGAGATAGGCCTTGGAAGCATATGGCTTTTGTCTAAGTAGAAGTAGAATAAAATATTTGGAATTCAAGTTTAGCAATGGACACACAGGCCTTAAGTTAAAGGTGCAGATGATTGGAGAACTTAAAATACCTAAAGTTTTACATTTCAAGTATCTTGGGTCCAGATGCAATATGGCGGAGATAAAGGGAGATATAAACCATTGGATCCCAGCAAGGTGGACAATATGGAGGAGAGCATAAGATGTGATTTGTGAGAGAAAAATAGCACTCGGACTTGATTTTTTTTTTACCGCACAATGAAGACCTTCACTATTGTCTGGAACTGAATGTTGGGGGTGGTAAGTTTGATATAGCAGGGATTAGATTGTTAAGATGGATGAATGGTGATAGAAGACATGATAGGATTAGAAACACAATCATTGGACAGAAGGTTGGGGTAGCTCTATTTGCAGAAAAGATGGTAAAGTCCTGTTTTAGGTGGTTTGGACGTATGGAGAAGAGATTAGATTGTTGAAGCACTTATAATGATGGTTGACCAGATTGGAGTCCAATAGTTGGGGGTACAAAGGGACCTAGGATGACTGTGACAAATCATTCGAAAGGATTTAGAGGTTAATAATATATCTGAGGACCCACCGCTATCCGCTATTTTCTGCTATTCTCCGCTATGCTCTGCTTTGAAGGCTCAAAATAGAGGATTTTTGGCTTTCCGCTATTTTCCATGATCCGTGATTAGCAATACTGTGGCATATTGATATATGTAGTTGACCCCATCTAGTAGGGAAAGTCTTAGTGTTTTCTTGTTGATTTTATTTAGCTCAAAATGAATTTGAAGTGAATTTATATTATAGACACCTTTATCAAATAGGTAATTTATTTGTGAAATTAATATTTTCTCTCTATTATTCCAAAATTCAAACCCCCCAATGTAAAGTAAATGCTGCTTCTCTTTAAACCCCTGTTCATGGACAAACTTGATCCGAAGAAAAAATAGCCATTCAAGATTTGAACCATAAAAACCAGTCTGAAGGTGTCAAACATGGGTTTTGGTTTGGCATTTGCAGATTATCAATCTTCTTATGAACCTGTTAGATAGAAGGTTGCCTGTAGTTTTCTGGGTGTACAATGTGTGGCTTTGACATGAAATGGAGGAGTAGTTTATATGGGAATGCTCATGCATAATAGTAACTTCACTCTCGTTCATCACTATCTGATCTATGTAGGATCACTTTCATTAGATTAAATAGGAATTCTTTGTTTTCCTTTTTTACTAAAATATTGTGTCGACCAAAATAGATTAAATGATATTCGTGCTTACATGTGGTGTTTGTGTTATCAATTCCGCAAAAGAACTTTAACTTAATAATTGGACAAGCTTATTTTCTCCTCTACATCATAATAACTAGTTACTACTATATGCTCATGGTAATTTTGCTCCGTTTGGAATCTCAAAAAGCAATTCTTTTGAATTTGTTAGTGGAGGTTTAACGTAGCATTTAGAATGAGGTTTGCTTGCCTACCTGCATCTCTTGATTATTAGATATCTTTAAAGGGTTATCTAGCTACAAGATTTAGAACCTTTGGTTTTTATGGGTATCATCACTTTTATTCATTCTTTATTGTTACGCTTGATTACTTTCAAAGGATCTTGATTGTCTTATCCTTGTTCCCTTTGAAATTACATTAAGGTAAAATATTACAACTTTGTGGATTACCTGTTGAGAGATGGTAATTTTCTTTAAATGGCCTAGATTCTGTATATGGTTGGTTATAGTCGTAATATTTAAATAAAGGATTGAAGTTTTCATTTTGCATGGTGAGCCTTACATTGAAATGCTTTCTTCATTTTGATGCAAGTTCTTTCTTTCTTGATTCTGTGTTTGTAAGAGCAGGAAGGAATGGGTTATTGTGTACTGTAAAATTTCAAAATCATTGATTGTGATGATAGCTTCAAACTTGTAATTCGATCTACAGATATTAACCCATTGTGCTTCTACTAATATACTTTTTTCTTGTCTGTATTACTAGGAGGAGTTTTTAAGTTAGAACTATTTTTGCCAGAAGAATATCCAATGGCTGCTCCAAAGGTACCACAGTTTTCTTTTGGTGTTAAGTTTTTGCTGATTTCTTATACACCAAAAAAATAACTAATTGTGAAACATTCATAGGTGTATGGTTGCTTATAGTTCCATATGTAGTAAATCTGTTTTTCTTTTTAACTCTTGGTATTTGAAATCTAATCGGATAGGACCCCTATGCAATTAATTGAATAGGCTTCTGCTCTCCTGTCTTCTCCTGATTGCCTTCCAAACTGACACTGTTGGAACTTGTAGCTGATATAAATGACTAAATATAATGTCCTTTTCATTTCCTATTAAATTGAAATCTTAACTGTACAAGCTGGGGTGTCATACTGTTGAACTTTCCTATACGTTCTGTGATGCTGTTGGATGTTGCAGGATTTCTTGAGGGGTCGTTTGAACTGGGAGGGGGGTATTTGGAGGGAAAGGATTGGGGGTGGGGGGGCATAGTTTTTTATTTTTAAAAAATACTATCAAATTTGTTAATTTTTAATAATAAAAGCTATGGAATGATAAATTAGTATAAACATAATATATAAATACTCATCACATATTTATTACAAAAATATTATATTTCTTCTAACTTAAAGATGAAAATTAAGCCCCCCCTCCATTTCCCTCCAACATCCCCCTTTCCAAACAACCCCTTAGCCCCTTAGGATTTAGGACTACGCTACTAACTAGCAAATTCTGGCTATTACTAATTGAGTTTAAGGAAGGCGTGTTTCTACAGCTCTTCGGAGTTCTGTCTAACTGATTGCGATTTCAATTGTCCAAGGATCTTGAGTCTCTTTCTCTTTCAGGAATATTGTGGTTCTATCTCCAATTTGTGTGATTGTTTGGTTTCCTCATATTTTATTGGCTAATCAAGGTTTGATATCCTTTTAATGGATCTAAATGCACATTTCTTTTTACAGGTCAGATTTCTAACAAAAATATATCATCCAAACATTGATAAGGTGAGTTCAGCTTTCCCGAAGTTCTCAGTTCTTCAGTAGTTATTTTCCTCTTACAAGCTCTTGTTTAATATAGCTTGGCAGGATATGTCTCGATATCCTTAAAGATAAGTGGAGTCCAGCCCTTCAGATACGCACTGTTCTTTTGAGGTACTTATTTTCTTTTATGCTACTGGATGTCCATATTTTCTTGGACCTATTTATTTCCTGAGGAGATGGGACAATGGTCATAGTTGTTTCGGTGTTACAGTCTTGACATTCACATGCTAAAATGTTATTTCCCCAAAACATTTGATGGCACATATATAGTGTCAAATATACAGGTCTGTTATACGAATGTTTTTAACACTACTGTGATTGTTCTGCTAGCACGAAAGAATTTTTCATTTTGTTTGGTAGAATATGGAAATTTCGAACTAAGAAGTAAGAATCATTGGTCGTCTTTAGACTTTTGGCTCATTCAGTGCCTGACTAGTTATTTTTAATGGGGGGGGGGGTTATGTTCCACCTAGTGAGGCCACGCAAAATGTCTCACAGTGATGGGAATTGCTGCAGGGCAAGTAAATGGAACTATATAATTAATCTTCTTAGTTTGAGAGAGCATTGTGTACTGATAATGAGTTTTTTTTTGTCACTTTATAGCATTCAAGCACTTCTGAGTGCACCAAACCCTGATGATCCACTTTCTGAGAACATTGCCAAGCATTGGAAGTCTAATGAGGTCGAGGCTGTTGAAACAGGTATGTTTTCTTCGTATGATTTGCATATAAAAAAATAATCAGTATTGAATGCAACATTTACATTCTCTTATTGACTTCAATGTGGCATTGGAATCTGCAGCGAAGGAATGGACCAGATTATATGCTAGTGGCGCCTGATGATGTTGGGTTCAAACTTTTGTCCCCAAAATAACAATGGTGATGGTCAAATTGAATTGGATATCTGGAGGAATCGTTAATGTTTCTTATAGCTTCCAGTTACCTGATATTTTCTTCTCTTGGAAGCTGTCTTATATTGGAACTAGTATGAATATGTGTTGGTCATTTACCTGTCTTACATTTTAGAACCTGCTTCATCTTAAACTGCCAAGTAATTTGGGATTCTCAAACATCAAAGTCTAAAATCTGTGAATAAGTTTGTTTTCATTTTGAAGATTTGCTGCAAGATGTGTTTGGTTATACACTTGTATGATTCAACAGAATTTTGACTAAAACGTGTAGACATTTGGAGCTGGGCAAACAGTTATTTCAATAAATCAGGTCCTATAATTTTTCGAAACTCACTCAAGCCTCTTCTAAATTGTCCATAGAGTCACTCAAGACATTGAACTTGTCATTATTTTTTCAAAATTTGAAAAATATAGGAAAATGCAATTAATGTAAAAAGTTTATGCACTAAATTTGAAGTCATAAGTTTTAGTCTACTAGGTCAATTTCAATATACTTCAAACAACAAAAATTAAAATTTATCACCAAGCAATATGTGAAACATTAGCTATTTAAAATGTAAAAGTAGGCTGTAATATGCGGATTAAGGTTTTTCTTTTGATCTTTAAATTATTATATAGTTTTTTTAATAAAGTAGTTTAACTTATTTTGCTAAAAGCATTATTGAATTTACATTTATGTTGTGCGGAGCAAAGACACCGTGGGGTAGGGAATTGATTCCTCTCACCATCTCCAAATTTGTCTAAAAAAGTTTCTACTTTATCTTGCAAGGAAAAATTCCTAAAATGTATAGTCTTGTGGGGATTCCTCATAAAAAATGTAATCCCCACTCATATGATATGATATGCAAACCTAGTCTCAGCCACCCACAACGGCTATATTTCGTGTGTAGTTTCAGTATGCCAATTGATGATGTTGCCGTACAAGCTACAAGGTGCCATCGCACTATCTTAGCATTGGGACTACCTTTCTCTCTAGTCCTTTTCTGTTTACTTTGTATCTCTTCCATAATTTTCAATTTTGGCTTTACAACGCTCACTGTGGGCCATTTCCTATGTGTGTGTTTGTTTTCATGGTTGGAACATGCTTTCAGAATCATAGGTAGATTATATAGGTATTTACATATCGTCTACAACACAGTCCTCACATCGACAGTGAGAACTAAACACAACTTTTTAAAGGAAAGTTATATGTCCTTACCAATTGAGCGGCTCTCACATCAGCAGTGAGAACTGAACACAACTTTTTAAGAGGAAGTTATCTGTCATTACCAACTGAGTCAACATATCTCAATAATTCACCCAAGTATTTAGAGTAAACTACACTTACCCCCCTCAAGGTTTGCTAGAAAAACACTCCACCCCATTCTTATTCAAAAGGCTTAAATGCATTTGGTGCCCCTGATGTATTTCAAAAGTGTAAATGATAACCCTACTCTTTTTTTGTAAACGTTTGTACCCCCTTTGTTTTGAGAAAGTACACTGAATGCCCCTCCGTCAGGTTGACGTTAAAATCCTAACGGAGGAGCTGACGTGGATATTATTTTTACTTTTTCCTTTATTTTCTCTAATGCCACGTGGATTTTATCAACTAAAAACAAAAAAAAAAAAGGAAAAATGACAAAGGTTTCAAGAAATTGGTCTTCTTTCTCAGAACAAAGCTCGCCGGAGAAACGCCGGTGGCGGTGGTGGCGGTCGCCGGAGTGACGGTGGCCGATCGTCAAATTGATTGAGGGGTTTTGAAGCGGATGATGAGGGGAGTTTAGCCATGGTGTTGGTTTTTCCAAAAGGAGAGCGGTTCGCCGGAGATCGGAGGTTGAAGGTGGCGGCTAGGGTTTGGTTTCTCCTCTATTTCTCTGTTGTTTCTCATCATGTTGGTGATGATGGTGCTCGCGGTGGTGCTGGACGTTGGTAGTGTGCTCGTATCTAAACCAGAGGTAAGGAAAAGAGGAAGATGATGGCTTGATGGTGCTGGTTCGTGAGGGAGAAGGTGGTGGTGCTCTGGCTCGCGTGAGGAGGGCGCGGTGGTGGCGGCTGGCACGCGGTGGTTGCTGGCGTGAGAGGAAGGAGGGAAACATGGTGAGGGTGATGATTCTTGCTGCTGTATCAGAAGAAAAGGAAAATGGGTTTGGAGAAGAAGAGAGAAAGAGAGATGTCGAGTGAGTGAGAAGAGAGAGAGCGTGAATGAGGGCCTGGATACTCTGTTTCTCCAAGTGAACGAGCTTTCAGGGTCTCTGCCATGGGAGCTTGGGAATTTGAAGAGCTTGAAATCCATGGATTTGTCTAACAACTTGATAACCGGTGAGATTCCGACGAACTTTGAAAACCTGAAGAATCTCACACTGGTGAACCTGTTCAGGAACAAACTTCACGGAGCTATTCCGGAGTTCATTGGCGAGTTGCCGGCGTTGGAGGTGGTGCAGTTGTGGGAGAACAACTTCACCGGAAGCATCCCTGAGGGTTTGGGGAAGAATGGTAAGCTCACGGTGGTTGATCTTTCTTCCAACAAGTTAACAGGTACTCTGCCTCCTAATCTCTGCAATGGGAACCGTCTTCAAACTCTGATAACTCTGGGGAATTTCCTGTTTGGTGCAATCCCTGAATCGCTTGGAAGCTGCCAATCTCTGAGCAGGATTCGAATGGGAGATAACTTTCTGAATGGTTCAATCCCAAAAGGTCTTTTTGGACTTCCTAATCTAACCCAGGTTGAGCTTCAGGAAAATTACCTCTCTGGAAATTTTCCTCAGGATGATTCTGTTTCTGTTAATCTTGGTCAGATTACTCTCTCCAATAACAAACTCTCAGGGCCATTACCTCCTTCCACGTCAGCTCCTCCGTTAGGATTTTAACGTCAACCTGACGGAGGGGCATTCGGTGTACTTTCTCAAAACAAGGGGGGTACAAACGTTTACAAAAAAAGAGTAGGGTTATCATTTGCACTTTTGAAATACATCAGGGGCACCAAATGCATTTAAGCCTATTCAAAATATACACTCCACCCCACTCATTTTATCATGTTAACTAACGGAATATTCCATTCAAATCAAAATTATTTAATGTAAACTTATTTTTCCATTTCTTTTTTTTTCTGGTTATTTCTTATTTTATTTTTTTCAAAAAAAAACCTCACTTTCAAATAAAAATCGTTTAATGTCAGTTTCATTTAAAAAAAAAAACGTTAGTTTCAACAAAAAAGAATATAACATCACAATTACTAGTAATACCCAGTTTATAAAGGATTTTTATAAATAGTGAATTATACATATTTATTCTTGAATTATTTTATAAAATGATTACTTTATATACCAGCTCCAACAGTATGTAAGCATTGAGAATATTTGTTTGGTCAAATATTAGAAAGTGACGTTTTTTTCTGAAAAAAAAATAACCAGAAAAAAAAAGGAAAAATAAGTTTACATTAAATAATTTTGATTTGAATGGAATATTCCGTTAGCATCTTTTTGAATGAGGTTAACTTGATAAAATGAGTGAGGTGGAGTGTATATTTTGAATAAGAATGGGGTGGAGTGTTTTTCTAGCAAACCTTGAAGGGAGTAAGTGTATTTTACTCAAGTATTTATTAAACGCAATTATTAAAAATTTCACTTAGTGTTGAAATCATCTTAATACAAGTTTAGTGTCTGCACATTTGCAACCCTCTTATTGGGAATGTGACTTCCCACATTCATGTTTTATTTTCAACCTTTTTATCTTTATCCATGCATGCCTCTTTCGCCTAAACCAACAATGGCTGATGTAATATGACTACGCCTTCTTTATTTATTACAACTTGTGACAAGTACTACACTACTACTACTCCTTTGGCCACCACCTTGACATGCATATTCAGTTTTAAATGTAATGGAGCTTAGGTGGGTCAAAAGCAACTACCTTTTAATACAAGTAAATTCTATGCATTGGTTCACTTCACTTGGACATACAGTTTCTCTCAATTGTCACGACCTTCTGAAAGACCATAAAAAAAAATAGGGAAAGCAGTTGATTGAGGCTTCTATATTGCACTAAACAATTATGGGAAGATGAAATTGACTGGTTCTTATAGATTAGCCCCTATACTATTCTACATTTAACCCCCTATATTTTATTTGCAAGAGTAATCCGCACCTATGTCGGCACATTAACTAAAATTTTCTGCTTATTCTATCCTCCCTATTTGGTCATTCATGCTTGCTGCCAGTTTCAGTGTGTATTAGATTTGTGAAACATGTAGAATCAATCTCTATTTTCAGAAAGAATTTTACCAAATACACATACATACAAAAGAAAAAGAAAAAGAAAAAAGATTGATATTGTGAAATAGTATGACAGATGAGAAAGAAGTGAACATATCCAGTACCAATGATATCTGATCAAGGTGAGAGATTCTGAGAGTTGCTTTATATTTCTAGGGTTTTCTTTATCTCAATCAAAGACCAAATCCGTCATCTACAAAGCACCAATAAGTCGCTTTACGAGGGTGAATGGATATATCTTCACACACCAAATAAATCAGACTAGTGAAGTAAAGTCTTGATATAGACTTGTTTCTTTCTACTCAGGATTTGCATTATCGGCTCTGAGACCACTGTTATGTTATGAGGGACATATGTATATATGACATTGCTTCGGTACCTCTGAAAATGAGGGGGCTCAGTACCCTCCAGTTCATTTTTTAGACAATAAAGAACTAAGTTGGAAATTTCAAAAGAGTTTTTATAAATAAAATCATGACAAATTAAAACAAAGGGTACAAAACATTTCTATTTTAAAAGGGTACCAAAGAAAATGTTATAGATATATAAACACACATTGGATAAAGAGTAAATCAGATTAATGAATGACACTGCATCTTTCAGCCAAACCTTAAGGCATTCAATGTAGGAGTCTTTTCACTCTATATTATTCTTTTACATCTATCTAATGTGGGGCTTATCATTATTTTTAGGGGTAATTGCACCGACTTTCCTTGAAGTTTATCATTATTGCGCTCGCTTCCTCTCTATTTTGCAAAATGCATTAACCCTCATTTATAGATCATTTAGAACAAGAGGGGGTGCTGAGTATTATGATGGTAAATTTCAGGGGAAGTCAATGCATTAATAATAAATCTTAGGGGAGGTTAGTGCAATGTTCATAATAAAGTAAGGGTCGTTACTGTTTTTCTTAAAAATAGAAGGTATGTCAGTGCAACAATGATAAACCTCGAGGGAGTTCAATGCAATTATCTCTTATTTATTTTTAAGAGTTTAGTGCAACAATGATAAACCTCGGTCCATATTATCTAATTTTATGGTTTTGGCCTATACTTTTACAAATGATTTTTATAACTTCTTACTTACACTCACTTTTCTTGTAGAAGAATTAAGTTACCTATCCATACCGTTAAGAATATATTAAAAAGGGTTCATTATCAAATTGGTCTTATGTTTGTCACACGGTTCAACTTTCATGTCTTGCCGGAATAAAGTTTTAAAAATATAGGTTGTTATAATTTATAAATGTTTATATTTTTTGAACTATATGAATTTTATATTAATGTTATAAATTATTTATCTAGCATAAATTATATATTATATTTTTTAAGAAATATTTAAAAGAAAAAAATTAAATTAAAACCAAAAATCCAATTAAATCCAAACCGATGTAGATTGTATCGAATCGGATTTAAATTTAGAGGCATTTCATTTAGATGATAAAATAACTAAACCATTGAGATTGAATCAGATGAAATTTCTCTCAAAACTGATCTAATTCTATCCGCGAACACCCCTGTGTTAGCCTTCGCCCCTTATCATTGAACATTTTAATTGTTTAATCAACGCCTTGCAAGTTGCAACTCTTGGAGCATCGATGCACCCTAAGTTTGGTGGAGCATTGAACACTTCTCCAGGATTAAGGCCCACTAATGTGGGGGAGTTGGCATCACCTCCTACACAACAGAGCACATCAAATGACTTTTTGGAGTCTTTTGTGAAGGCTGATTGCTCCACTTGAAAGAGTAACAGCTTAAATGCCCACGTGAACATACTCCCCCAAAACCTTCTTTCTGCAAAGGTCACTTTCTCCCTCTCATTAGTTTTATTCCTGTTCTTCCCATGTTTCATCTTTAGTAAGTATATAATATTATAAACATGATTGATGTGTTAATTCAAATATGATTTGGTGGTCCACATTCCATTATAACAAGAGGGTAGTGATAAAAGAGAAGATTTATGAATTGTATCAACCACCAACCCCACCCCACTCTAACAAAATCAGCCTACAATTAAAAACAGATGCACTCTAAACCATGTTTGAATTAGTGCAAACATAGTATTAGCACCGACTCTAAGACAAAAAGTAAATTTTAACTCTTACAAATCAGTATAAAATTCTGTTCACGTTGCTCTCAATTGGTATCCAAATATACACAATTACTACCCTTTTATCATCAAACTTAATTTAAAAGCCAGCTATGAACTTAAATGCCACAACCGCCTGCTTCCCAACCACAAAACCAAGTCATCTTTTTCTACCTCCGCCCAATATGCATAAATGAAATTCTATCTCAATACATTTATCTATGTACACTGATACATAGAACATAGAAAACAGAAAGGTTTATTAACTTATGATGACAATGAAACCACAATAACAATTGGAATTTTTATTGATCAAATGGATAAGATGAAAAAAATAACAAAATATTCATCCTCATTTCATTTCCCTAACCTAGTAGGTACCCACCACTCATCCTTTCTCCTATAAAGGCTTCCATTGTTTTGTATATATAATCATCATCACAAATATACATGTACAGATCTTTGTAGCAAACCAACCTCCTCTTTCTTCTGTTTTCTATCTATCTTCAAGGTAATATATAAACTGACAGCTTAATCAATTGTACATACATAAATTCTCCACGTTTTTCCTTAACTACAAAGAAGCTGGGGATGCTAGAACAGCTGGCCTACAAGAACTGAAGGATAGGAGGAGAAATGATTATTGATAAAGGAAAGTTGGAGGAACATGGAACCCGGAGGGCAATAAGGGATGAATGAATAAATAACTGCATAAGGAACTAGAGTATCTCCGGCCCGGGTTCCACTGGTGCTGGCTGCTAACAAGATTATTATGTCTGACTATGTCACAGGTATCAGGAGATCATTTTATGGTGGGTCACAAAACTGGTTGAACTATGGAGGGCTTTACTGTGGGTTTGGCAGCAATATAGAAGTGCAGTAGACACTTGAAAAGCAGTGAGATTCCAGAGTTTTACAAGCTGTAGTGCCTAACAGAATGTTCCAGCATATCACGAGTAGGGCATATAATTTCCTTCACTCGACTGCCATTTTTGTATATCTTGAAGGTTGGTACAATCCTAATATTCTCAGCAGTAGCAATTGTCGGGCTTTCTTGAATATCCACCTTTGATCAAACACAAAATTGCATGCATAAGAATTCTACCATAATGCTTTGCTTAATCCTAAAATTAAGTATTGCGGAGACAAGTCTAGAACCAAATGTATGAAGTGAGATAGCTACCTTAAGGAAGTTAATAGATGGATAGCGAGCACAAAGTGTATCCAGAAAAGGCGATATTTGCTTGCATTCTTGGTTAGACGTCGTTTGAAAATGGACAACAGAAACACCTGTAAAATCAGAGATAACATGAGATTTGCCAAATAACCGAGCTGTTAAATGAGTAGCAGAAACCTTCATGTATCCATTCTAATTACCTGGTAAAGCGATTGCAGCTCTAAACTGCTCAAGACCTGATACGTCCTCCACTTCACCGCCGAATTTTAAATTATGTACTTCTTCTCCACGAGATTTCTTTAATGCAACTTGCGCATGAAATAGAGCTTCAGCAACTTCTTTGTCATCTGGTAGTCGTCTCCTCAAGAGCTCATAATCCTTAACTGCTTCTGCCCACCTTTCTAGCTGTGCACAATAAAGCAAGAGATGACACCAATTACCTTTGAGCATGATAATATACTGTATCACAAAGAATAAGAATTCGATTTACCTTACTATTTGAGGCTGCCCTTCGAAGAGTGGCTTTCATATAATTTGGTTGAATGTTTAAGGCTTGATTGGAATCTTCAATTGATTTTTCCCATTGCCCTAGCTTAAACCAGCATGCTGCTCTATTGCAATAGAGAACAGAATTTGAAGGGTCCAGTCTCAGACCTTCCCCGTATGCCAAGCATGCCTCAGTGAACCTTTCTGATTTAAAGAGATCATTGCCGCGCAATCGAGCTCGTGCCACCATCCTTACATTGTTGAGCAAAACAGCAACTTCAATATTCCGGGGATCCATCTGACTAGCTTTCTCAGCTGCCGTAACTGCATTCTCAAACCTGCAACACATCCAGTATCCATTCTCACTCCACAACAGTAACCTTTGCCAGCTTAGATTTCTGATGAAGCTTAACTCACCTTCCAAGGGCCATCTCAATCTGAGATCTAACAAAGAAGCAATAAGCTTCAGAGAGCATCCCAAAAAACCTTGCCTCGGATGAGGAAGTAGGACGCGGTCCACATTTGGAAATCTGTGATAAACATGATTCGGCATCGTCAATCTGGTGAAGCTTCAGAAGGGCTTCTGCTCTACACATTAAGAGCTGTAAATTCAAATTTCAACAAGTTAAGACGCCTGTATACATCAACCGCACCTCCATATCATGCTCAACTCATATGATCAAAAAGTTAAAAACACAAATACCTCTGCACAAGAGTCCACGCCAGCAGCAATAGCAGCATCAACTTCCTTCATAACACTTCTCCAATCTCTTATCCTCCGGACATCAACACATTTCTTAATATGCTTTTCCGCCATTTGCAACTTCTGCAACTCCGAAGGATCTGGCTGCAGCCCATGATAACAAAGGTGCTTCCTAGCATTCTCAACATGTCCTAACCTGTGACATAAACACTTTCCCACTTCATTTTCATATCAGCAAACAATACTACACACCATATATACAACAAAAAGCATCAAACCTCACAAAATGGTAACTAGCATTGCCATTATCGAATCCAAATATAGAAGAAACATGTATTCCAATTTTCAACTCAATTCCTATTAACTAATTCAATTCAATAACAACAACAAGGAAGCCTTCAAAGTATGTAAAGTCAGCTACATAAATCAAACAGTGTCATGTAATTTTTAGCACTTAATTCACCTAAGAAAGATAGTTGCCAAGCGCTGATGAGCCCTTCCATAATTAGGATCCAACCCCAAAGCCTCCTCACACGTCGTTACCGCATCCGACAACCGTCCTAAAGCACTCAACGCCGCCGCCCTGTTGCTCCGGTAAGCCACATTGCCCGGAGACAATGCAATTGCCCGATCATACAGGCGCAACGCCTCCACAAACCGCCCCCTCCTGTACTCCTCATTCCCTGCTCTCTTAACCTCTTCCGCCTCAACCCTCTTCACCGAATCGCTTCCACCGCTCAACCTCCCAGCCTCACCGCCAGTGCTGCCACCACCACCACCACCGACGCCTCTACCGCCCCGCATTATACTCCCATGCCCGTAATTCCCTGTCCCTGTGCCCAAAACATCCGGCCTCGAGCTCCGGTTCACCACCATGGCAGGCTTGAGAACCCTGCCGGAGGGACATATGTTCCCAGCCGGAAGAACATTCACCGGCGGCGAATTAACAGCGGCAGCACCGGACGACGACGAAGACGAGGAAGGAGATCTCTGACTCTGCCCTGAGTATATCAACGGCTGCGACGAACACGAATCGGATCTCCGGTGACCCGGTTTCACACTCCGGGTCGGACTATTCTGCACAGAAAGCTCACCGGAATCGGATCTCCTCGTAACCAGATTATGCCCACTCCGGCAAGAACCCGCCCCAGACGAACCACTACTAGTGGTGGTACTAGTACTTGTAGTCGTCGCCGCCGCCGCACTCTGTCGGTGGTGTCGCCCCGGTAACGGCGAAATGGGTGAACCCAGATCGAGTTCTCGGAAATCTGGCTTGTTCCCATCATCACCACCGCAACTCGGTGAGTCGCGTAACCGCTCACTCAGCCCTAACTCGTTCATGGGTCTCCCAGAATGTGCCAGTTTCTCCTCCATAACCAGAAGAAAAAAAACCTTATCTCTCACACACTCTCTCTCACCCTCTGTGTGTATATTCAACTGCAAATTGCAATGTCAGTGAATGAAACTAGAAAACACAGAAAACACAAGCACAGAAGAAGAAGAAGCAGTGAAGAAGAAAAGGTGAAGGATCTCGTGAAGCAAAAGGAAGAAGCAAAGAATGAATGTGAGTGTTGTTGAGGAAGAGAGAGAGAGAGAGAGTTTCTAGAGAGAGAGAGAGAGTTTGTAGAGAGAGAAAATCGGTGTGTGCAGTGAAAATCACAGAGAGAGAGGAGAAGAAGAAGAAGAAGAAGAAGAGAGAAGGTTTTCTTTTCTTCTTCACCTGCTGTTTCATGAGACAGGTTTTCTCTCTCTTTTCTTTTCTTTCTTTCTTTCTCTCTCTATATTTTGATTTTCTACTCAATTTTATTTTTGGTGATTCTTATAGAAATGGAATAATTTGCAAATTTGATATTATTTTCCTTTTTTGTTTTGCTTAATTTTCTGAATTTATGAATGATGGTTCTTTATTGTTCTATGACCTGTCTTCTTGTTCTGCCTCCATAATTAGGACTTATTTGTTTGCTTTTCCTTTTTTCTTTAATACAAAAAACAAATTTCTTGCTGGCATTTCAGATAAGTGAGAATCAAGTTTCCCTTCCCTTCACTCCCTCTCACACTAAATCCAACTTTCTTTTCTTCATTTTTCTCACATTACTTTCTTATTTTCTGTTGGTGTAAGAGACAATCTTCAAACCACTTAGGAAACCAGCAACTTTTCTCACATTAACTTTTGAAAAATGCATAAAGTTTTTCTCTCTTCTCACTCAATGTGTAACAACTTCATGTTTGGTAATTTGATTCTAGGAATGAGCGATTTAGGGTTTGAGGTTCGTGGTGAATGGCAGTAGGGGTGCTTATAAGGACTCGTTGATTGTATTTCTTATGGCAAATAGAGAAATAATAAATGAGTAAAAATATATTGTGTTGATTTGAAGTCTCTGCTTATAGAATGTATTTCTATTATGAGTCGAATTCATAGTTGATGCAGGACTCGTTGGTAATGTTTAGTTGTAAGAATAAACTTCTAATCTCTCGTGATTTACTGCATTTGGTTGGTCTCTTGGGATAAGACTGACTATCCCCCATGAATGAGCATAAATATGAGAAAATATCCCATTGACTTTCAAGCCTAAATGTCTGGGATAAGAGATCGAGAAACTTTTCCAAAGATGTTTTTATTAGAGGAGTTTCCAATGTAAAACGCAATAAATTCGGGAGAAAAATTACGAATGACGACAAAAGAAAATTGACCGCAGCTTATTCAATATGTTTGTCTTAATTTGCTTTTTCTTCGGAACTTATTTATGTTTGTTGGACGCATCTATGTGTGTAGTAAAATGACTTTGAATATTTACACCGTGTGCAATAAATGTAAGTAAATCCTTTGACGCGATTTTGAATCAAAAGGTGCTGACGACATGCCTTTATTGTACGTGAGTTGACTTTGCCGGGTTTTCTTCGTGGCATCTTAACGTTACTTTATTATAGTGATAATATTATCCTAAAAAATTAAATATAAATAATATGAAAGTCATGCACGCATCAATTTTCCATGTTGTTCACAAAGTGCTCCGAGAGACTAAGCTAAGAATTGAAGACCTCATTCAAAACTCAGTTCGTGTACTCAAAAAGTGAACATGATATCTCATCTAATTGTGTCGCCTCTTTATACATGAAAACCCCTAATCTATTGTGCAACCCTATATTAGGGATGTCCAACGGACATTTTCGGGTGGTTTCGGCCCGTCGTCGTTGGTTTTTGTTAGGTGAAAAAACCACACAGTCAGGACTGCCACCGTCCGTTCACATCCTCAGATCTCGGATTTTGTGGGTAGCGGGTGTGTTCGGGCGGTTAAGCAAACCGAGAGTGAAATCATAAGGGAAAAAAAAAGAACACAGAAAAAAGAAGAGAATGAAGAAGACTCAAAATCTTCACTAAAATTTCATGTTGCAATACAAAATATGAACAATTAGACATAACAAATCAAAGAATCTCAACAAAAATAACTTATCTGACGAACCCAGAACCATGAAGGAACCCATAACCCAGAACCAGAACCGCCTCAGACAGCCATGCATGACGAGATCCCCTCCACCGGAACCTAGTAGTATTTAGCCTTAAAAGGTGGTCCTTACTAATTCACACGAGATTCCACGTGCCCTATGCTACTCGGGTCAGAGCATAAACTAGTGATGCTTTCGTGTACTGGATTCTCACCCTCGCCAACCTAGTTTTGTGTTGTTTTGTTTAAATACTATGATAAACTTCTTAGTTTTTTTGTATAGGCAAATGTTAGTTATTAGTAATGTTAGTAAATTAGTCTCTCCTCAGGATTTGAATCTGACTCATTTACCATTCATCCCACCCAACCTATATGTCCACTAACTCTTACCACTTGAGATTTTTTCATATTCTTAAATTTCTAAGATTAAATTATTTTTTGGTCCCAATAAAATAGCAAGAATTTTATTTTAGTCTCTCAAAAAAGATTTGAAATACATCCTTCGTTTATATATATATATATAAAAAATACAAAAAATACACAAGTTTTAGTCTCTATCCGCAATGTGTCTCACTACGTGACATTTTTTTTTGGTTAAACTATGTGATATTTTAAAAGATGTATTTTTTACCTACGTGTGAAATTATGATTTCTTATGTGTAAATTTTAATTTTAATTTCATAT